>NW_027109944.1:450962-482624 GCF_000696795.3 Halyomorpha halys | reverse complement strand
CTTCTTATCTGAGATATTGACTGACCAGTCTCTGAGAGCAATTCACTTCGTTAGATCTTTTCCCTCCCCTTTAGATTTTTAGAAATTTTTTTTCTGTTTGCGCTTGTTTATCTCAGTCCATTTATCATTTATTGAGGTTATTGTCGAGTCGAAGTGTATGAAACTGTCTATTTTCGGAAACGTTTCGCATTGATGGATTTTTTGGTTTAGAATCATATATGTACATCATATATGTTTATATCGGGTATTATCATATACCATAACGCGTTGTATACTAGCTATAAGATAACCCTAATTTTTAATCACTAACTAGGACACTAACTACTAGTTATGCTGTAGTTTGTGTTATTACACAGGACGCCAATTACGAGCATAAAATTAAAGGGGTCCAATCAGGCTTAGGGCCTGAATTAAATTTCAGATTATAGTTATCACAACTGTTTTTTAATGATTTATATTAATTACGATAATTTATGTTTATATGATTCTACGATATAGATTAATTCTGAGTTTGATTATATATAGTATATTAATTACGAGGCTTGAAATATAAAAAAAAACTCAAAAAACATTAATATCGATGGAGTATGATTTTTTTTTATTAAGAAAATATCTCGTTTGATTTTTGATATGATGATTCTAAAGTAGTTTGTATTTTTCCTCTATATTTATTAGTGAATAGATATGGGGAAATGTGGAAACCTTCAATCAACAACCATTTTAAAATTAAATATGAGTATGGTAATGTCGAGCTTATAGTATCTTCTTGGTGTGATCTTTAGCAAGTGCCTGATCTATAAAAATAGGGCCATTAGTCTGAGATAAGATTCGCGGACGAGAGCTTATATACGTATAATCTTAATTTTTGAAGGGGGATGAGGAGTTAAATTTATTTTTGTTTTTCAATAAGAACGATTCATCATTAAAAAATATCTGATTAAATATTTAAATAAATAATTAATAATTTAATCATCATAATTTTTAATTAATTGAACTCTTGTCCCAGTGTTTTAAGGGAGGGCCGAAATCGACCCTAAAGTTAAACTATTTCGAACCAGTCTAATACAGTCTTAATAATTCAGTTTGTTAATTTCTTGATTATTTTTTGTGGTCTAAAGACTTTATTTATAATGGCACGAAATAATACAATTTAAATAAACCGCTTGGATTTTTAATTCAGATTATATACTTATAATCGAAATTTAAATTAGTTATTTAGTTCGTAGGAATATAAAAGAATGATTGAATACTATTGTTTTTGTTTAAAAAGGATTTTTTTTTGTACCAAAAGGAAAAACTTACTAACTTTTTATCAATTTCAGCACTTTGTTAAATAACTTAACTGATTTTTCATATAATAATTAGATTGAGCAAGTTGACACCAAAGTAACGAAACCTGACTGACTACACACACATATATTTTTATTGCATGGGCGAACAGCTCGATAGTTTAAGTTAAGCAATAAGTGACCCTGAACTAACCGGAAGCAGATGCTGAGAACACGGAAGCGGCGGACCTACAGAGGAAGCTGGAACTGCTCAACAGCATCGTGGACCAGGAGGCGCGAGCGGAGCAGGCGAGAAGGCAGATGCAGTACTTTGGCCATTGTGAGTACCCACTATATCATCACTCTTAGGTTCCTACTTTCCCATCCTCATTGGTCCTATCCGTAGTCAACGGGCACAAAGATCATCGTAGAGTTCTATAATCTGTTCAACGACACTTCATTAACGAGTTGTTATGAGGTATGGTATACATCTTGCGCCTGAGGGATTTTAAAGAAACATCTTGCGAAATTTAATGTCATTTAGTCAAATAATAATGGATTAATATTACATATTTAAGTGTAATTAAGTAAATAAGTAGTATGCTTATAAGAATGTATTATCCAAAATGTATTATCTATATTGTCCACTGCTGTCTAGCTATATTATCATAATCATCACCATAACCAAAAACCCTGAATTTTATTTATTACTTTAGCAAATTGAAAATCAAAACTGAAAAACATTTCTTCCATTCCGTGTTTTGAACAATACGGTTCCGATTACCAAAGTCAATTAACTTTTTGGAATTTAAGGCCGGTAAATTAGTGTATTTGTTAATTAAAAGCTATTTTCAGAGAACAATTAAGGACAGTAATTGGAATCGTTTGTTGTAATATAACAGAGATTTATCTGTACGAAATAAATGTTGCTCATTGGAGAAATTTCGATAGGTTCAAATTGAAACATTAATTGCATCTGATAATCATAATGACTCTTTTGATAATATAGCTATATTTAAATATATTATATCTGAACGTTTAAAATGATTAACAAGTTGGCAACGTCAGTAAATAATAAATGTTATTCTAGATTGTTTTAAAATTATAAATAAATCAGTAATATTGATATTTTTAATGAACTATAAAAGATCTTATAAACATTTTAATATTTTTTCCACTACCATTAAATTGAATGTATTCATTATTAAACAATACAGGTTTATCGGTCAATATCAGTTGAATAAAAAATCTATTAGGACAAATAATTTAATTTGAAAATTTTTTACAACTTCTCAATAGTATTAAATTATTTTCAAGGGGATTAGTGATATATAATTGATAATTATAGTTATTATATTTTCTTTAAATTAAGAGATTTTGTCTTAGCATAAATAAATGATCAATTTTTCATAAATAATTTCCGAATTTCCTTTGTTTCTTTACACTATAATTGCGTGCACGAAATAAGGCAGGTGAGCCGTGCCGGTTTCCCGAAGCCATAGGGTTGACTGATTGCTACAATAACAGAATAAATAATTATCTGCAATAGCGGGATTCAAACACGGGTCCTTGGACTTCACTGAACCACCCTGCTCGCCCAAAATACTCCTGGGAGTAGTAAAATTAATATTAATAATATAAGTTTGATTAATACTTTGTTTTAATGGATAATAGTTTAGGCATTAAGGTAATTGGTTTGACCCATCTTCGTTTCTTTACAACGAGTTGTGTAAGAACATGTAAAAGATTCCAAACCTTTCTTCAGGGAATTGTAAGTTAGGTTATTAAATGAGAGTTGGCAGCGCAGCAATTTCTCAGACCCTGCTCGTGCCGGCTACTATTGGTATAACACTAAAATATTAGGAATATTATAAAAATTATAAACTGTTTCACAAAATTTAATCAAAATTGCATTATGTGCCCGTAGACAATCCTTTCCTAGTGCCCAGCTTACGCAGCTTGTAGGCAGCTTAATTCACAAGCGAAAACCTCTCACTACACAAATCACACATTTTGTTAGCACACATTATATTTTATGATATTATTAATTTAATTATAGATTTTATTTATCATGATGAAATAATATTTTTTTTCTTGTATATGGAACAAATTTATATAGAATAGTAATAAAATAGTAATTAATGCCTTTGTTATAGCAGGGCTATTTAAAAAATAAAAAGGAACATTCGAATTAATAAAAGTATTTTACTTTTATAATATTTTAATATTATAGGAACTGAATGTTGTGTTGTATATTTTATAATTTTTATCATAGGTGAATATTTTATAATTGAAAAAAAAATTATTGATAATTACAGCTTTGTTAAAAATATTCATTAGGCCTTATTATTACTGTAGTTTACAATATAAGGAAAACCATCTAATCAAATTTATATAACTCGTAAATCAAATGCCAGTTTATAACACTTTATATTAATTTTCCAACAGGTATTCTGCGAACGATGGCAGGTGTCCGCAAGATATTAAGAAATTATTTTCGCAAATGCCATCAGAAATCAAATAATAAACATGGGTTTAAGCCACGGGCTAACGTAAAAACATTTAAATTTTCCTTTGGAGGAAGATAGTCCGCGTGGCCAATAAAGCTGGCGAGTCAATAAAGGTATCAAAATAGTAAAAGAAAACTATTTATTGTTAACCAACGAAATACAATTCAATTGCCCTTTGTACTACCATTAGATAGCCCTGACGAAGCCCTCTAAAGTGAGGCGAAACGTTTGTTAACTGTAAATAGTTTTCTTTTACTATTTTGATACCTTTATTAACCACCACACTGACTATTTTCCTCCAATTTACTTCATATGGTCAACCATCTTCTTCCAATACAGTTAAATTTTCCGTCTGACAAACCAAGTAAGATAGGTCTTATTAGAATTATAACTTTGAAAGTTGCAAAAAATATGGATGTTTTAAGAAATTTTTATCGCAAAAAGCTAGAACTCCTAAGAACTGGTTTATTTTTCAATCGATTCTTAACAATAATCAATAGAAAATTAAAAGCTCAAAAACAAGAATTTAAAATTCTATTACATCCTAGGATTTTCAGTAGATATAATGACACAAATATTAAATAATATAAAAATCATATGATATTGTCGGGGTTGTCTGGTCTTAGGCGATTTCTCCAGCCTGATTATACTCTTTTCAGAAGGCCCACTACAAGGCGTATTCATCATTATAAGTTAGGAACGGCCGTGCCAGAGGATGAGCCCTGGACACTGTAGCAGGTAGAGGAGGTCTGGGTGAGAGAGTCAGAGGTAGAGTAACAGTTCTAGTTGCCGAGATGAAGCGGACGGACTAGAACTGTCATGATAGGAGTCAGCTTACTAGTTGCCGAGATGAAGCGGACGGACCAGTAAGCTGATAAGGCGAGGTGCAGCTCTAGTTGCCGAGATGAAGCGGACGGACTAGAGCCGGGGAGAGACGGTAAATTACACTGGTTGCCGAGATGAAGCGGACGGACCAGTGTAACTGTTAAGGATTAGGTTACAATCATAGTTGCCGAGATGAAGCGACGGACTAGGATTCCTGGAGAGAAGGAGAGGAGATAGGCCATCGCCTTAGGTGTGCGTACAGAAATAACAACTTTTACGCGAATAGATTGGCAATGAACTTCTCTATCTCAAGCAGTGTATACGCCACCAGTGCCATGACTAAACCCAGGAAAGGATGTGGATCTATGATCGAATTGGGGGATTTAGAGTCCCTTATTTATAGGCCTAGTCCATGCGGCTGCGACCGAGAAGCGGTCGGTACATGTCCGCTTGAGATAGGTTCGTGCATTGCATTGTTATCATTTATTATTCATTGTACAGATATTTCTAAGTATTATGTACAGAAATTATTAATATACAAAAATGACAATGTGGTTTTTACAAAATGAAGTGATTTATAAATTTGAGAGCTTCGGTGAGGCTCGAGGTGGAGCGCTCTGGTGAGTTGTGGTCCAACCACTTGCTCCCTCTCGCTACAATATTATAGGTACATTTTTTTACACCTCCTTCGCCGAAATTAGAAGTTTCTACTTTTATTAGTTTCAATTCATCCCTTTTTTATAGCCAGCCAGATGTTTATATATGGTGAAATATATTTGTTCCGATTCAAGGAATTTAATTTTGATTAAATAGTAGCAGAAAGTTGAGGGGCACCTATCTATGCACATCAATGTTTATTCAAGGGTCGGTAGTTATTTATGAGAGCAAACAAATTTTATAAATATATAATAAATTAATATAAAATTGATAATCAATCAGGTCAGGGTTAAAATAAAAAAAACTACAAAGAAAAAAGTAATAAAATAATCGATTCCTATGTAAAAAAATAATCACTTCTAATGACATTATACAATGTCTAACGTGGAAATAAATATAAAATTGTTACATATGAAAAAAAAATTAAATTCTTCTTCTAAATTAAAAACAAAAGAAGAGCAAGTGAAATAACAGAACATAATATCAATCGTATTAAAAATAATTATTGGCATCTATGGCATCGATATTATGAAATGATAACAATATCGAATCCACTATGAAATAAAGTAGATAATTAATCTAAATAAAAAAATAACAGAGTTATTTAAGAAAAGAAAAGAAACAATTGAAGCCAAAAAAATCTATTAAATATTTTTTTAGACAATATAAGACAAATCTTAAAAAGGAATCCATGATGCGCTTCAATTTGTTCTCCTGTAAACTCCAGTTAGAGTGGGGGGAAATGAGTGAGGATACAAGGGGCTTACGTGCGGGTTATGGGAATAGCGAATAGTAAAAGTGTAGTTATTGACCATCGGAAATTAGGGTGATATGAGGTTTCCAGAGTAAGGTGTGATACCTAATAGTCCAAGAGCCCAAGAGGAGAAAAATAGTCAAAATTGATGAGTCTACCAAGTATAGGTAGGGAGGATAAAAAATGGCGGATGTTTCAAAACCTTAAAAAACACTAATTTTTCATTCGGAGCTCTATATCTTAAAAAGTAAGAACAACACAAAAAAACCTAAGAGAACGTCATATAAAGAAGAGTAAATTTGCTAAAATATGAGCCTTGAAAGAGTTATTTACGTTAAATAGTTCTCGAGATATAACTTTTTAAAATGCAAAATTTCTTAAAAATCTACTGAAAGATTAGTAGTTAGTTAATTTATTTTGAGAAATCTATATCTCAGGAACTATGTGATGTACAGATGTCTATTAGCACTAAAATTAAAGCTAGTTTAAGGTTTAGAAGAAAAGTTCCATTTCTTTCTGGGTGAAAGAAAATGGAATGACAGTTAATCCACGAAAAACTGTGTCTCAAGTGTTTAGCCTTTGTACAAAAAAACATAAGGTTCATTTATACTTTAAAGGCGAAGAACTAACCAGAACTGATAAAGCAAGCTATTTAGGGATCACACTGGACTCTAAGCTGACCTGGCTAAAACAAATCTATAAAGCAACTCAGAAAGGACAATCAAAACTGAAGCTGATGAAAAGGCTGACAGGGACTAAATGGGGAGCATCCCAAGACGTACTCAGTACGGCCTACAAATCTTACGTACGGCCTAATCTGGAGTATGGTGCTGAACTTTTAATAACCTCCTCCAAAGCAGCGTTAGAAAAGTTAGACAAAGTTCAAAATCAAGCCTTACGCATAATCATTGGCGGTGTGAAATCGACTCCCATTACAGCTAAGGAACTCCAAGCAGGTCTTGAACCATTACAGGATAGGAGGGAGAAAACTGCTCTGTGCCTTTATGAAAAGCTTATGCGACGAGAAGAACACTGGTTGGATTATCGTAAAACGAATGAACGACTGAGGTCCCATCGCACATTTCTTTCAAAAGCTGAGGAAATACTTCACCAGATAGACCTACCAACTGATGAAAGACATAATATAAGCATCTGCTACATGCCAAAGCACGATTCCGCTGAAGTCTACGGGCGACTCAAACTGGCATGTGGTCGTATCCAGAAAGATTGCCCTGAACCCGAGCTTAGAGCTGCTGCACTAAAAATAATTTATGAGCTATACCCTATAGAGCAATGGCTACACATTTATACCGATGGGTCTGCGTTCGGTATTAACAAGAGAGCTGGAGCAGGTGTATACTCAATTAACTTCCAATTGTCATTTCCCGTTGGAGCTGGATGTGATAATTATGATGCAGAAATGGCTATCTGCTTTGCGATGGAAGCCACTATTGAATGTAATGACAACACGGTAATTTTCAGCGACTCCCAAGCCGTAATACAAAAATTAACAACACCAGGTGCCGCAGAGTCACCCACGGAAGAAAAGTGCAGAAACATGGCTGCTATCATGAAGGAAAGAGGATGGGCTATAGCTCTGCAGTGGATACCAGGCCATGTTGGCATAGATGGTAATGAGCAAGCTGACAAGTTGGCTAAACTTGGTTGTGCAGAGAACCAGCCTGTTCTACCACTTTCCTACAGAACAGTGAAATCACTTATAAGCTCTTATTGTAAGGACAGAACAAATGCTAGACACGAAGTTCAAGCAGAAGGAAAGAAGTGGGAGAGCCTACTGAATAAGGATAAACGAATTCTTGGGAATCTTAGCAGAGCTGAGAGAGTGGCCTGTTTTCGGCTAGTAACAGGACATGATCTGCTCCAAAAACACCTCCATCGAATTGGCATCGTAGATTCCCCGAAATGTCTTCTATGCAACATGGAGGACATGGATGAGGACCATCTTTTGGCGTGTGTTGGTCTGGAAGATGTTGAGCGAGATGCGGACCAACTAAGAGGAAGAGTCAAATTGTATTGGGCTGCGAGAGGGAAAATGGCGTAATAGCCCACTTTCTGTGGTGTAAGAAAAAAAAAAAAAAAAACACCATTTTTTATTCGCCCTACTTATACTTGGCAGACTCATGAATTTTTATTTGTAATTATACATAGTTTTCATTAAAGTAATAAAAAATTGGGGTGAGATAACTACCTTTTTTTCTTCCTGGCTCTTGTACTATAAGTTTTAAACAGAGGGATTGGAGGTGATAGGGTGATCATATAAGATTAAGGTCGGATAGGTAGCGTTGGATATGAGGTGCTAATTGGAAACTACCGATCATGGACGGACTTTTCACAGCGTTTAGCATTAATTTATTCAAATTTATCCAGGAACTGGTATCCTGTTCAGGTCTTCCTGAATATTGCCAAAGGCTGAGTTTAACTCAGAGTATGAGAAGGATAAACAGATTTGGATAAATTAATGTATTAATAATAAAAATAAATGGTTCATTATACGTATATTAAGGATACGGTTATGGTTGCGGTACGGAAAAACGACTTTTAATTATTTATTCAGTTCAGTTAATTCTACCCCTTCTTTGTTCTTTTGATCTGTCTACGTCCACAGTCATTTAAACAGCCCTGACGAAGACCTGTAAAGTGGGTCGAAACGTAGCACAGTTTAGTCAAAATCCAGACTTTAAATAACTATTATAAAACTTGAAAGTATTCTTAAATTTTATGAGATGTTGAATCAGAAATTATCATTTAAAAAGTCTCCAAACACAATTGAAGCAGTTGGGTTATTAGAATTTTATGGCGAAAACATGTACTATTTCGAGAATAGAAGAAAGTAATATTTTTGCCAAAGTTGACAGCTTATTATTATATGTTTGAGTACTATGAAGTACTTCGACTATTTTTTTATTTTTTAATATAAAATTTTAATTTAATAAACGTTTTTTTTAAAAAAAACCAAAGACATTTGTTTCTTCACATGTCTTATTTTTCCGTTAATCAATATTTTTAAGCAATCAGAGGTTATGCCAGAGCAAAAAGTGATAATTCTGCATAGAAATTTTTTAAGACAATGAACTAATCGATTAATCGAGTGTTCAACGGGCCAGAATATCGAATTATGTACGCTTCACTTTTGAACGACGGATAACCATTGTCGAAGATTCTCAAGTTCAATTAATATGCTAATGAAGGAAATACAAGACCCGAGGTGGTTAACGAAAGCTTCCTAGAAATGTTATTTACTTTAGCGGAATTAAAGTTCAAGTGATCTACAAAAGTACGAATCCATATGTAATTTCAAGAATGTTAGCATTTAAATACTTTATTATTGGAAACAGCTCCCTTAAATTAAAATGGTTTCCAAATAAAAGGAAAATGTTTTTTCAAGGAATCCCTCATCCAATTACTGTAATGGCGAGGACTCCTGCTACATAAATCGTAAAATCGTAAAATTTGTTCTATCCCACACCGTAGTATACATCTCTATTTCGGCTCTCAAGAGCTATAGATTTGTCGGATGAGGTATCAAAATATTGAGAATTTCATAGAGAAGTGACGAACCTCAATTTAAATTATTAAATTCTTACTGAAACTTTAAATGTTAAAGGTTTCAAAATTCTAAAAGAACCTAGGTATGTCCCCTGGTAATGGGCCCAGTGTTTTAAAGCCCAAAATTGAGCTTTCGAGATTGCGCACGAATTAGGCACTGATCAAACCTTATTTTGAGGTTAGCTTCCAAAGTCTTGCGATCACATATTGTTTCGTTCTTTACCGTGTCTAACCTAAAATCAATGCGTAATATGAATAATATTGGGCAGATCATGTTCTTTTTCGATAAACCAATTGTGCTTAAAGTAAGTATACTTTAATACTATAGATAATATTGGTTAAGATTAGCTTAAATGAATTTGTGTTAGTATCATTTTAGGGATAGCTGAATCTTAACTGTAAAACTGAAATAATATTTTACTTTTGGGCAGCGTAATTACTCATTAAGTAAACTGTTACTTAAAGTTATTCAGTATGAAGTATTCAGCTTCAGCAATTGTGTGTGATGAATTGACTTTTCTTGATATTATATTGTATGTACGGATGAACATATCATTTGAGTTTCGTATTAATTAAAAAGGAGATGGAAATTATCTAATGGAGAGTTCTCGCAGTTTTAAACTAATGTATAAATATTAGTTCAACTAAAGAAACCTAATTGTCTTCAAAATGAAAACAGCGGTAAAGAAGAGATATAATCAACCACTTATGGTTGGTAGCGTGTTGAGGGGTCTTTATTGGTCATAGTGCTACTTTTTTTTCGTCTTCAGTATGAAGTCTTCTTGGAAGTCGATTGAAATTGCAAACTTCATTAACTGCTTTTATGATTTAAAACCAGTAAAAAGTATAATTCCGAAAAAAAATAAATTAGAAAAATAAAAACAACATTTTTTCAGGGATAATATCCCTTAAGAATTACAAATATGTCTGACTAATTATATATGACCTATTATAGTATATAATTAAATATTAACAAAAATATCTACATAAATAAATGTATTTTCACAGTAAATACATACATGAGGACAAAAATTTAAAGAATAATGAAGTAATGGTAATCAACCTCCACTTGATCCTAGAAACTAATTTTTGGATTTTTTTCTTGATGGTCATTTTTTTTTACCATGGTTTGGGTTTCAAGCAAGACTTTTTTGGGCTTTTGATTTCTGAATCAAAGCAAGGATTTTGGACTTCTTTGGGTTTAGCTGAAAAAAAATTATGAAGTCTCAGAAATCAAATACACTTATAAAGTGTCTGTATAATTATTTTCGTTTTTACATATATATTTTTTTTAGAAACAATTTCTGGATCCATTTTTCCGCATCATCTACTGTTTTAATAAAATTGGATCTTTTGTTTCCATGTATGTTGCATAGAATTATTGGAACATTTTGGAATTTGCCTCTTGTGGACTGTTCTAAGATTTTTAAATCTTTTGATAGAAATATGACTTTGCTAACTTCTAATTGGCTGACTTTTCGATGACTTTGAAGTCTCTGAGGTTGCCAAAAATCGCAGTTTAAATAAGTTTTTAGTGTAAAGGAGAAGGCAGAGGACAGGAAAGTAGAGAGAAAGAGAAAAAGTAATTTTTCTCGCTCTGATATCCCGATGAAGATATTCAAGGGACCGCTCACCTATTGTCCCGTTGGTCATACCGTTTTAATAGTGACAATTATACCATTTTAATAATAGCACATCAAACAAATTTTAAAAATTTGTTTTCTGTGTATACGTATTCCATAGATTTTACAATAGATCGAAGTTACCCAGTGGTAACATAGATAAAGAAACTTTCCCTAGTATATAGTACTATAGCTTTACCTTTGGAATACGTCCAGTTCAAAATAAAATTAAAACTTTTATTTTTTGTCGAATGTATCCCTATGTAAACAGAATAGCGGTATGTTCTATAGTAGATTACAACCTACTCCATTATTTAGTTTTTGGAGCACACAGTTCAACAGAGGAATGTTGATGTGAATAGTGAAGCCAAAAATTGGGCCTTTGTATGAATTCTGTGGCGTTGCAGAGGAGTAGGAGCCAATCAACTGCTGCTTACTGTATCAGTTCAGAGAGCAATGGTGAATATTCCTAACCTCAACTTAAACCTGAGTTCCGAGGGTTTAGTTTGCTTTGGTTTCTAGTTGTCTTAGAAAGGGAGTAGGGTATACCTTCCTCCTGTTTTCTTAAAAACAATTTTATTGTGGTTTTTTTTTTGGTTTTTTTAGTGAGATACATTTTTATTACTAACTATTGCAATAATAGTCCATACTCTATTAATATTACTGATTTATTTGGATCAAACGGTTCATTTCCGTTCACTTCACTCGTTCAAAAATAGAGACTTCTTATAGCGTTGAAAAGAGAATTAATTAAAACTCATGTAACCAGATACCCTCAATCAAAATGTGTAGGACCTCACCCATTTCAAAAACATTATTTTCATACTCGCTTCATAGATGGTATTCCCACTAACGGGTTAAAAGGCATTTGGTCAGTGACTAAGATGATCTGTTTTTCAACAACTCATTTAAATCGGTTATACCTAAAACTTCGATATTTTTCTAGAAAAGAAAAGAGGATTAATAGGAAGAAAGAAGAATTGAGATAGCCGAAGAGGGAGCTCCTAAAGAGAAAAGAATAGGATGTTGGGAGCTGGGGACATGGAGAGGGGTTCCACAATGGCCAGCGATAAGCCCTTCTCTTAATTTCATCCAGAGTTCCTTGTCTTCTGCCTGACTAATGTCTTCTGTATATCCCAGCTATATTACTTCTTCCTCCTTCTTCCCCCAGTGTCTGCCGAATGTCACGGGCTCTCTTAAGAATTATCTCCACTCTTCTCATAGGTCATTCACGGGAAACAATTTCTTGTTTTTTTCTTTGAAGATATTCCTTATATTTTTTTACAGGTGGAATTAAAAGGCATTATAAGCTTTGAAAAATGTGGAGCGGTGTGCGCATGCAACTAACCTACATGCGTTTCCAAGTCTTGTGTAGATAGTTGCGCACATGTTGATGTTACCACTATTTTAGTGATTTAAAAAAAAAAAAACAAAGGCCACGGGAGGCGAAAATTATAAACATTTTTATTTTATTTTTCTGTTGCTATAAGTATTCGTATTTTATGGTTTCCCGGGGTGAAAATAGCGAAGATAAATTTTGTAGCAGTGAAGAATATGATAGTTTAAGAAAAGATAACGAAGCCGTAATGATATCGGGAAATGGGGGAGCGTATAGACTTTTCCCGTTCGAATCGGATGTCTCTATTTTTCCTTTCTTCTCCTTTAGTTATTAATAAAATTCTTTTATATTATATTTTTATAAATTTTTTATTATTCCCAACTTTAAAAACTGTTAATTTTATTGAAATAAACAAAATTAAAGGTACATTTGAGGACAAATTTTTTTAAAAATCGTCATTTAGATCCTGTCTAACTATTTAATTGAAAATAATAATTAAATAATTTAATTGTATATTGGCATGCCGATTTTTATGAAAATCGTTAGATTTATTTTCCAAAAAATCGAAATAATGTGAAAAATCGATTCTAAGCGGCACTTATGGTTGGTCAATTTTATCAAAAAAGATGTAGTCACACCCCAGTTACATATCCGCTTTAAATATTCAATTTCAGTTTTTCGTTTTTGAGTGAGGCTGTACACACACACACATACAGACTATATAGCGAGACTTTATTATTTGGACTCTCAAAAGGTGTATTTCCGTCTAAAACTCGAAGTCGAAATTTTTTACGATTGCGAATTCCCTTACTATATATTCCATATAAGGAATCAGTCCCCTTACTATTTATTTAAAAATGAAACTAGTGATAAAATACCACAATACGGCATTAATAAGTACCTGGTTTCTAATTCATTACGTTAGAATATTCTATATAATAAAAGTCGTTTACGTGGTTCTGACTTCGATATAAAGGTTACTGTTTAGGCTCGTGTCTCTTTCTAAGTTATATAAATAAAAAAAATAATTAAGGATTAGCCGTATAGTTGCTACCTATGTCTATTTCTTAGTTATATTAATAGAAAATTCATTAATAAATTTTTAATAATTTTAAAATTTGTTTGAAATTTTAGGGTGCGTAAATAAATAATAAATTAAAGGTTGAATAATTGATATGTTGAGAAAATAGAAGGAGAGAAAGATTGAGTGGGAGTAGGAGAAAAACATCATGGGGATGGTGATTAAAAACCGTACTTTGGATTTGGCTCTCTTTAGTATCATTCATTTATAGAGGGGCTCAGTTAATCGGCTCTTTTAACTCCAAATCTGAGTTTAAGTCCACCTATCATAATGACTCTTAGGACACACTCGAGTTATGTTTAGAAAAAATAACTTGTCTGGTTAAGTATGACAACTGGATATTTCACCTTGTACAACTCCATTGTACTGGTAGGAAATAGAATTTCCGTATTATGCTTTGAATCCGAAATGTTTCAAGGGTTGCAGTTCTTAAGTTTTGTATTTTATTAGTTATCTATTGATTAATTAATTTTAAAATTGTTTCCTAGGTCGCAATATTACGTAATGCCCAAAAATAGTTTAGTATATTTTATTGATACTTCTAAAAAAAAAAAGTTAAAATTAAAGATATATTTAAAATATAGTTTTATTTATACATATTACATTATTATATGCTGGTTTATTTATTTTGCATTTTTTTATCAATTTTTTATCTTAGATTTTTTTTTACATCGATATCCTTAAATAATAATTTAATGGTCACTTGTGTGTTTTCCATAACTTGCATAATGCGTTTAAGTGGTATATTCTAATTATGTACAGCGTCAATATATATTTGTTTAATATGGTTTAATTATCCATATTATTTCTATCGTTGGGTTGAGTACTTCAATTTGGTCCACAACATACCACAAACTAGACAACTGCTGTTGACGCATCCCCTAGTATGGCATTTTTAGTGATAAGTTAATACTCAGCAAAAAATTCCATCCTTTAACCAAACAAATTCATAATCCAGTTTTCAGGAAAAAAATGAGTTGTAGATATTTAGTTCTATTACTCACGGTATAATTAAATAAATCTGCTAACTACTTATATACAAAAATAATGAACTAAAGTTCATCTCGCATATGTTAAATTTTACCTCTACTTCATACGTATCTAGCAAAGTTAAAAGCAAAAGTTATAGGGGTACATCATAATTTAAAAATTTCAAGTTTCGTAAAACGGCCAAAGTTAATCAAACTTTTTAATTCGACTTAATTACATTTTTTTACCACATATTTCTACTTTTAAAATTTTAACATTCCCACCAAGGGCGTGTTTATTTTAGGTTCGGAAGTTAGAACTCTCTTTCCTACTTGGTTGATACTTTTTCAGAATTGATAAGAATATATGTTATATGGTGATTGCTATTCCTAAAAACGAATAAAATGAATGATGGTATCAAAAACTTGTAGGACTTGATCGAAATTTTTGAAGGAATACCGCAGTGGTCTGAGTGTAGTTCCGATAACCGACTCCAATAATGCGGCAGATTTCCTGGCGAGTGGTTAAGATAATTGGAACGTAGAGAGGTTTTTTTTTTTGGCCCTGAAAAATATTTTCGCTCATCGTATCTTCACCATCATCAATTATTAGATAAATAAACTAACTAAACAATTACAACTATATCCACTAAACAACTAATATTATTTTAATTTATAATTAATTTTATTTATCCATTTTTTTCTTAAGCAATTATAAAAGCACTTCATTAAAAAAGAAAAAAAAACTAAATCTGTACTGCTAGTATCTATGAAGAGTCAGTGGTGCTGTACTTTGTAAGGAAGTACGGTTACTAGACCGGTTGTACGAGGAGGTTGTTGTTGTTGTTGATTGTTGCTTAAAGGCGTAAAACCCTCTGGTCATCAACGCCTATAGCATGATAAGAGTAAAAAAAAAAATCGAAGAGGAGTTATAATTTATAAAGAAGGCGATGTGCTTTTAAAAATTCAAATACTAATGTAATTTTAGCTTCCTCATCTGTGAGAGGTTTTGATAAATTTGGGGTCAGTCCTATCCTGTTTATTGTTGGCAAATAGTGAGAACATTCTTCAAAAATATGTCTAATCGTAAGAATGGACTGACAATATTTGCAAGTTGGAGGTGGGAGTTTTCTGATCAGGTGAGAGTACGTGAGGAGAGTATGACCTATTCTCAAGGGGGTTTGAGCAACTTCGAGGAGGTGATTTGATTGTCAGAATCATTCTCAACTGCCAGATGTTTACACAATTAAAGGTACCCAATTTATTAGGCTGGGGCAATAACACTTCTCATTGATGACTTATTTTATATTTAAAGAAAATTACGTGAGGCTGTTGCGCGTTGTAAAAAAAAATTTCTTAGGTCTAGCATTTGGTGACGATTATATTATATCAGCATCAGTAAATAGAATTTTTTTGAGGGGAATCTCTCTAAATTAAATGAAATACCTTTCAGTCAAAAAACGACTAAGGAAAAACTGTATGAACCATGAACCAAGAAGCACATTTTTTAGTGTAAGTTTATATAATAATAGCAAAAAACATATCACAATTTTATTCTATTTTTACATTTTTTGTAACGCTTCAACCTATTGTATAGGCCTTTGTTTATCGGTTCTAGTCTCCAATAAAAGATGTAATAATGTAATAACCCTCCTTTCAAAAAACAAAATAACCTCAGTAAATAAATTGCTGGGAATTAGTAGAATTTTAAATACAATCACACAAATACTATTAGTTGTATATTTGAAAATAGGTTTTAATTTGTTGACTAGGGTAAAGTAGAAAATGCTTGGAAATAGCCATTATTGAAAATGGGCCGAACGTTACAAAAATGTGTAACATATATAAATATAGAATAAAACTGCGATAAGTTTCTGTTATTATCATATGATGTAGTTCTTAAAGATTTTTTCTTAGTCTATGAGATTGATATATAACCATACAGAATGAAAAACCAAAATAAATTTGTTTATAGTCAATGAAATATCTCTTTTATTAATCAATTTCTATTAATTCATACTCTAAGAAAGAAATTTAGGGTTTTTATTAACTGAAATATGATAAAAATAATTTAGACTGTGTTTTGTTAATAACTTGAGAATAGACCTGTAAACTGTGTCAGGGTTCAATTTCAACATGACTTTTTGATCTAAAAAACCTGATGTATTACTTAAGATTTATGTATTAAATCCATTTATTCCATGAGATAAATAAATCCCTAAAAGCATGTTAATTTTTTGTACTGGTCGTTATCTTCATATCACTGGTCATGCCATGGAAATTATTAAGAAGTAACTGAAAATTAAAAAAGAAAATTAAATAAAAACAGGGAATCCCTGATTAATTGTGTATTTAAAGAGTTGAATCAATAAACAATGTTTAAAAATATCACATAAGATATACTGATATCTTATGAATAAGAAAAAAAAAAGTTTATTCCAAAAATAATTTTTTCATTTTAGGTGCAAGATTTTTTTTTTTACCAACTAGAGTCCGAATCTTTCTGAACTCAACATTATTGCACCTATACAACATTAGAAGAATCACCTATAATAACTTTAACTTTTTGATTATTGTTGTTGTTAAGATGTAGTTACAAAAAAAGTTACTAAAATCTAAAAATAATCCGTTTCTATGGGAACCTACATTGAATGCAAAATACCCTTAAATTTTTATTCATACGAAAATTCATTATGTTCAAAATAAAAATGGTTATAATGTGCTAGGAGATTTGTAGTGTTATTCGAAAAGACTATTTTTTTTCTTTTTACGGAGGTACGAATTTTTCGAAAAACAACCGAATTCAACGTCAATTTTTTATTTGAGAACAGAATCGTTACACTGTTCGTCTTATCCAGACCAATCACTCTAGCGTGAGTAAAGGAATTTCTCTTAAAAATATATAATAAAAAGATAAATAAATTTTAGTCACAATTGCAGTGCAAATTTAATGCATTCGTATATATGAATCTGCAGGATGAATTTTAATACGCTTCTACAATTCAAGTACATTCAACATTTTTCTGTACTAGCGAAAAAATAGTTTATTGTACAATGAATCAAATATATTTCAATATTATTCAATATGCAGATTGGGGTTTAAATAGACAGTGTGTGAAGAGATGGTTGAAGACAGCGATTGGTAATATGGGCCGTTTATAACCGAAGGAGTTAAAGCGTATATCCTAGCAACCTCGTTACTGCAGCGATGCTGTTTTATTACGTAGCGGAAAAAAAATATGGTAAAAAAAATACATAATAAATAATGAATATTAGTAAACTAAATAATAGATTTTTTCGGTTGGCTGTACAGATCTTGTAATCTTTGGCCAACGAACCAGTCTTCTCCACACATGCGCCTTGGGCTGAGTCTTGGCTTTCCAGTTGGCTGCATGCAGCCTTTTTGCATCTTTGTTGACTCTGTCCATCCATCTGGTTTTGGGCCTACCACTTGGTGTCTTGCCACCTATAGTGGTATTCATTGTACATAATAGAAATATAAGTAAATAATTAATATAAATAAAATTAGAGTTAAAAAAAAATTATTCTTAATTAATTCATAATCTCGTTAAAAAAACACAGTGAACTAAAATAACACTTTAGAAATAATAATAAATTCGATTACCAAATTACTAATCGCTCACCATATTACTAACGCGCATTCGACGCCATCGACTCTCCACATATATTGGACTTCACTATACCCCTTATACAGAATACCTTTGGGTAAAACAAGAAAGTTTTTTTTCTCATTAACATTTATTGTATTTAATTATTATTTATTTTCACAGTAGGGTACGAAGAAAAGTTATAATCCCTTAAAGAAATTTCATATCACTTTTTTTCCTTATTAACTCTTTGTTTACTATGTTGACATGATTACAGGATACATTCATATTACTTGTCACTTATTAGATTGCATTACAGTGAATAAAGTGGGAGTATAAAGTAATAGGGTTTGGTAACGAACGAATCGCTCGCTAAAGTAAACCCTGACCCGAACTGTTAAGGCTTAAGGAGTAGATTTGTGTAGGCATTGATTGGTGGGCATCGGCATCGAACATTCGGATGCCTTAAAATTTGTATATATATTATTCCATAGCCCCTTTAGAAAATTATTTTCACTAACATATACATAATAAGAAAAATATATATAGTTTTTGCTTGTATCTCCTTTCCTGTAGAGGGTCTACATTTTAAGGAGTCTATTAAGTGTTAAAAGTTTTCTAGTGTGGGTTATATGACAGTTAAACGTGTTGAGGCACACATTTCTTGTGAAGTAGAACTTAAAAAAAAATTTAAGATTTTTTATTAATTATTATTAAAATTTAAGATATTTATACTAACAACTCCCTCTCTCTTGGTTCAGGGTAATGGAAGTTTAATTAAAGCAATTGGATTCAAAGCAATAGTTCTGTTTATTTTATCGTTCAATTTGATAAGTAAAGTCGCAAGTGCATCGCGCAGATGTGCAAGTGCTGCTGCATAGGTTCCAATATTCAACCTCGTTTAATTATACCTTTCTACCTTCTCTTACAATAAAACCACTATTTTCCCTATTGTTCATTCTACTGTCCCATTGCAAATTCAATTACCTTCCATTGCATCTTATAACAGTTCTGTATTTCCGTGGTTAATACGGGTTTGTAAGTATATTGTGTATTGCGTACAGTTAAATAGATATCGATGTATGGACGACTTGTCGTAAAAGATTGCTATTTAATAATTTAACAAAAGAAAAAAAAATCTTTCTAAGCTCAGGTCTTCTCTTTTCTCACTCTCTCAAGAGACGACTTTTTTTGTTGAGTTCGGGTTTAGTTAGCTTCTGGTTCCAGGTTTGCCCATAGGCGGCGGCAGCTTCTTGTTCTAAGCATGTTGATTACTAAATAATAATATTAAATTCAATTTTTTCCATAAACAAAAACAATAATAATTAACAATTTTATGTAATAATAATTATTAAAAATAATTATGATAAAAGAGAAATCAATACTAAAAATGATATTTAAGATGGCAATTCAAAAGTCTTAAGCAAAAATTTATTTATAATTGATCCAGTTTCTTTACCGAATAAGGTTTGGCTAAGTTTAGATATGGTCTCATTAACTTCTTCAACTAGGGAAGGAAAGACAGCATATTCTACAGGTTATAAACCATTATAAATTAAAAAATATATATACTTCTTAACTATGTTATTTTAGATAATTTAAATAAATTGTTTAAAAGATAATGTGTATTAAATCAAATATAACAAATCATACTGTCATATATAGGAAGATGGTCAGAGTTGCGGTCACAAGTGAAACAAAAATAGTTTACAACTATTTTATTTTCCAACGTTTCGCCCCACTTTGCAGGGCTTCATCAGGGCTGTCCAAATGAATAAGTTGAACAGGAACTTATTTCTCTATCTCCATCTTTGCTTCATGGGACCAACTACTCTCATCACTGTATTGCAACTCACTCCTCTCTTATCTCTTCTTCTTCTTCTACAAATAATTCACCCTCATCTCTCCGCCGGAGTACTAGGATTAGAAATTACAGATCTAAGGCTAAACTCACATCTGTATTACACACCTCCAGCATGTTACTTAATTCTATTCAACAACCCTTCCCGCTGAATCCTCGATCTCAAACTTCTTTCAATGGTATTTTGACCCCTCAACCACCTAATATTCCCCTTGATAATTCACTTCATATTTCTTCTGTTTCCTTTGATAACAAACCCTACCACATTTTCTCTCTTCTTAAATTACAATTTCCTTCTCATAAATATCACATTAATAACTTATGTAACCTTAATAAGCGCCTAGCAGATAAACCAGAACAGAGAATTTTCCTCCTTAAATGTAGATCCAACTCTGTTTTTCCTAAATCTATTGACAATAGCTTTGAACATTTTCATACATCATATTCCCTTAAATAGCTGTTAACTTATTCATTTGGACAGCCCTGATGAAGCCCTGCAAAGTGGGGCGAAACGTTGGAAAATAAAATAGTTGTATACTATTTTTGTTTCACTTGTGACCGCAACCCTGACCATCTTCCTATATATCAATTTTTACGGTCAATTATATATACATATATACATACTGTCATAAGTTTGATTGATAGCTCTAACGATAATTGCATCATTATTTATTTACTTGTGTTGTAGGACCACTATGAAGGGTACAAACGAATGATACACCTTGTACTTTTCGCAAAATACATCTTTTATCAAGTTCCTATCTTATATCCTACGATTTTTTTTTGTGGGGGGGGGGGTGAGGAAGGAAGAAGAGGGCGTTCACAAGAAGAATTCTCTTTGATCTTTACCTATTGTATTTCTGGGAAGGAAGTTATTCTTTAGCTCGTTTTTGTAGAATTTGTGTGTCATGGATCAGTTTGTGTGTCATGGATCAATTTCTTTTTGATTTTTTATAATAATTCAAGCATTTCAAAATTTATGAATACTATAACATACTGGTAAATAACCTTAAGATTAACCCCATTTTGCTATTTAAACATCTTCTTAAACGGCCTTACAAGACCACGCGAATATCATTACTTTTTTCTTCTCACTTTTTCTCTTTTCTCCCAGTATCTTCTCATCATTTCTGCGTGCCTTTGCTTCCTCTTTTCCGACCACGCAGTACACTTCCATTTTTCTTTATTTGCCGCAAGAACATTTATTTATTTCAATTTTTTCCGTACTGTTCCCTATCCAGGCAGTCCTTGTCTGTTATTTTCAATTTATTTGTTTCCTGTCTCATTTGCATCACACATCCTCTTACTTATATTCACTGATTCTGTCAAAGAGTTTCTTGTTTAGTCTGCTTTGGTCCTTCTTATCATGTACCTGTAGAATCTGTCTTCTGATTCTTATTTCGGTTTCCAGATCATTTATCTCCCTGTAGATTTCCTGGTTGGGTCTTAACCTGTACCCTTCCTATGTTATTTAAACAACTTTATTATTATAAAATTTTAATAATTATCGATGTATTTTTTACCTCTTTTTATTCTAATTTTTAATCACTAATTTGAAATTGTCTATTATTATAGTATATTACAATTAAACAAATCAGAATTTTTATTCAAAATTGTTAATAACAAAGGAGAACAACCTCCTAGTAAGTTTTATTAAAATAAAAATTATTTCAAGAGCGAAATAAAAAACGGAAAAATAAAATTAAAGTACCTAATACTTATGATACGTTTTAGAAATTAGAGAAAAAAGTTTATTAAAATTTAAGCTCAACAAAAATAATGGTGTTTATAACCTGTGATGTTTTACTCCACAAAACAAAAACAAAGCATACAAACATATGATAAGTTCCAAATCATTAAGTTAATTTTAATTTTTTTTCCACTCCCCATATCTCTTCTCTTTTGTTTCTTCCTTATTCATTTTTCCATACATTCGATATTTTAGCTTATTTTTTTTCTTATTTGTATTATTGTGAATTCTATTTTGGCCATCGTATCATACGAAGCTTTCTTACTAAAGTTTCATTATGTTAATTTAAATTGTTTTCCATTATTTTTATGCATTAATTACATATCTTATTATGTTAATTCCATCTCCACACCTTTCATGAAGTTTATTTCTTTATTTACTTGAACACTGTCTGTTATCATTTATTTTATATAATTCTTACTTCAACAATATTTTTATTTTATTCTATATTATTATTAATCAACTACTATTTACTTCATTTGTTTAAGGCGTGAAATTCAGGTAAAAATTTCGGTAAAAATAAATAAGTTTTGTTTAATTGTGTATCTTTGCTGACCCTTTATCAATTTTATTTTAGCATTATTATCAAAATTTAACACTGAATTCGTTTTCTCTAATGATCCAATATTTCGTTTAATATATGCTTCAAATCGAAGAATATTGGCAGTTTTGACACTAATAGAAAAATGCTTTGAATAGGCATTTTACGATTGGTTAACAAGCAATTTTCGATTCATTCAAAGGCTGCCTCGAAGTCCATTATCCCGAAGCTGGTCTTCGGCCGCCATTGACAGGGTGCGGATAAACGACCGTAAGGGTTTGGCTCAGTCCCATGGAACTATATAGACAATATCCGGTTTAGACCGAGTCTATTGTCTAATATTGGAGCATTGAAGTGGTCGGCAATACGATGAGGCTAATGCCTTTCAACACCAACTGGGAAGTCTGCTTCCACTTACAAGAGCTCCGCCGCCTATTGTCCAAGTCTTCTTCGTCCTTAACTTGGAATAATACTGGTAAACCCTGGTTCAGAATAATACTGGTAAATCCTGGTTCAGAATCGTACCACTGCTTATCCTTTACATTATTCCGAAAATGTGTTGCAAATAGTAAACATAATTTTCTCTAATCTTTAATTTATTTATTCTTTAAACCTATCCCTGATTAAGAGAGCATGTGTGGTATTAATTTGTTCAGTGGTGAAATCTCCCAGGTGTTATAAAAATTGAGACATGACTAACAATTAATACTCGAGGTTCCTTATATAACATGCGACAAGTGAGTCTTGTATGACCGTGATAAACAATAAGTGAAATTTTCCCAGATTGAAATAGAAGGTAAAATTTTTGCTGTACGTTATATATATTAAAAATATATGTACATTTTTTTTATAGAAAATTAATTTTGAATTTTATTTAAATTTTTTTTAAAAATATTTATCTATTGCTATTTACAACTTTACATTATAATACATTTAGTAAATGTGATCTAAGTTAAATTGGAGTGTTCCAGGCGTGTAGAGAAACCTAACTACCCATTGGTAGCACTCTAATGACAATTTACATTAGCTAGTCTCGAGACATTCTTTTACATCTTCTTTTCAGGCGCCTCGGAGGATTGCCAGGAATGGAAGAGGATGCAAGATTAGAAACTAGGGGGTTTGAGTGGTTAGAGAGTTTATAATGGAAGGAGTGATATCTGGCTCGGGCTATATCGGTTACATAGGGAACATTAAGGTCTTTATGTATGATTTTATTTGTGACAAAGGAAGGAGCATTTAGGATTTTACGAAGGATTTTGGATTGTAAGGATTGAATACGAGAGGAATTCGAAGGTTTAGTGGAGCTCCAAAGCTCAACTCCATATGTCCAGATTGACCTTATTACAGTCATGTAGATCAGTCTTTTCTAATGTGTTGGAAGTTTAGACCGTTTGTCTAGTAATTGCTGTAATAGTCGAAATCGACGTGCAGTTTCCTTTCTTTTCAGTCTTGTGTGAGTATTCCAGGTTAATCGTTTGTCCAAATGTAGTTCAAGGTAGCGGATCTGTTCGACAGGGGTAAGAGTAACATCGTTAAATGAAACTGTAGGGCAGTCAGTAGGTTTACGACGAAGAGTAAAGGTGATTTGATGGGATTTTTTTGGAATTTATCTTAATCCTCCAATTATGACACCATTCTTCGAGGGCTGTGATATGGGATTGGAGGTTTTGGGATACAATTAATGTAAAAAATAAACATAAAAAAATAAATAAATTACTGAGAAGACACATTTCAGTAAAATCTATAGTAATAAATGTATACCTTTTTTTCCAAATGGTGTTTAGTTAAACCAAAATTTAAAAAAAATAATAATAAATTCTTAGCGAAACCAATGGTGCCACAACGAAATCAGTCTTGTGGAATTGCTCCCAACTACGTTTTGACCAACTCCAAGGACGTTTACCCGTCAAGGTTTATTAACATTGTAGGGATCAGTTTGTTGTTAATTCTCACAATCTTACGGGCCCATGATAGTCCCCTAATATTTCTTAGCAGTAATAATAATGCTAAATTATACTTAGACAGTGCAGTGCTTCAATTTGGCTTTGTGTAGCCTTCATTCATTCATGCCAAATTTAATAGCCAAATTTTGCGTTTAAAAAAATGGAATCCGTATCTCATCCATAATTTAAAAAGGCCATATTTCACTGGTATAGAACTGTATGAAAAATATTAGTTTCGTAATTTCTAATTTTTAAGTTTTTCGACAGAAGTAGCGAGCATTTCGAAATGGAAAAGTAATAAGCATTTACCGACTTTATTTTATTCATAAATTTCGGTAGACGTAAGACGGTAGACCGTAAATACTTTACCTCTTTACCTATTTCCTCCAATATCTATATAACTGAACTTTCTCCTGTTCTTGCAGCTAACCATGGATTTTGTTTTATTCTCTGTGTATTTTGTGTTTGTATAGTATTTATTTTGACAAACATTTCATTTCTGGATTTAGTTAAAATAGTTGTATTTGGTTAATATAGTTACCTCATCATCACCTGACATTATCGAATGAGAAAAAAATAATATGGTCGCTACAAAAATAATATACTGTGAAAAAAATATTTAATAAAAAACATACTTTGGTTTTTAATGACTGCCTATTAGTATAACTGGGATAGCTGTAATCCTAACATCGGACATGGTGAGATAACGGCCATCACTCGCAGTTCTACATCGCTTTACCATGATAATACCATCAGCATTACCAAATACGAAGAAGTCATCCGTTCAAAGACAAATGTTCCAAAACGACCTGTCGTGTAAATCGCCCTATAGCGTGCACTGTCCTGGAAATTTTCCAATGGTGTGAATTTCCTTAGCTTTCTCCTATTTAATCTGTTTGCATTTTATTTAAGGGTTGGAAATGAAATTCGTATACATTCCATTCGAATCGTTTTTTCTATAAGTGTGTATTTTTCTTTCTTTCCTACTATCCTGTTTAAGTTTTGCTAAAGATATACCTAATTTCGTGAATGCAATATCGTCTTTTTAAAATAAATAAGAAATTATTAATGTTGTTTTTAATCATTGTGAGATAAAAATATATTAATTTATGTTAGGTTAAGTCCTGGATTTTCCCCCCAAAAAACATAATAAAAATTATTAAAGGAATAATGTAATATTTTTTTCCCACCATAAATATCAAAAAATTAACTTTTAAAAATGATATAATTGTCATTAAGGACTCAATTAATCCGCCTTCCTCCGCTCCTCAAGAAAAATAATATATGCTAAATTGTTTTGGGTAACAAATGTTTCAAAAGTACACTAATTTTTTTTTCACATTAAAACATTTTTAAAAATTACATTAAAACTTTTTTTTATAGGTTATCGTTAATTTTAATAAAAAGTATTTTTTTAACAACTATAGTATCATACATGCATGAATTGGTAAAACCAAGATAGTAGGAGTGGCAATCAAAATCAAATATTAAACATTAATAAATATTGCGATTATAAAAATCATAGGACATGTTATTTCTCTATAAAAGAAATAAGAAGAAGTAGTATAGCTTCATTTCTATAGATTTTATAAAAAAGTTTATTCACTAATTTATATTGTTTTTAATAGGATTTTGGAATATTACATAAAAATTGGATATAAAAAAAAAAAGGAAAATATTTTTGTTGAACACAAAGTAAGACTAAAAATTATTAAACAGAGCTATGAATTTTGTCTTGTTTTTCAATCTAAACCTGATCTCTATTAATACCAACTGGTTATTTCATTTTTCATTCAAACAAGATTCTTTTGTCACAACTCCTTAAACCTATCGATTAAGAATATGTGGACAATTAGATAAATTAGACGAAGTAATGGCATACACTCATACCAGCTTTCCAGGAATAGGGTTATTGTGAACTTTAAATTGAGTTATTAAAAACTTATAAATAAATATCTCAATAGATAGATCTTCCTCTTTTCAAAGCAGGTGAAACAAGATGTCAACGAGAAAGCCTAATGAAAATGAAATTCACTTGAAAGTTAAGCCCCTGGTGTTCATAACTTTATATCGAGTTAGTCAATGTTTGTGGCGCCCGTTAAGAAAACTGAAGCGACACTTAAGTCACTTGCTACGAAGAAAATGTAAATAAAACTAAGCACTCATTAACCATGTCCAAGTTTCAGCATTCAAAGAAATAACTATTAATTAATTAAAACCTCTAAATATGCTAACAACTCTGTGAGGAATGATATATTTTGAAAATATTTACGACCTTTATGTAGATTAATTCTACAAAAACATTGTATACTTGAGGCAATGATAAATTTTCAGCCTTTTTATAATAAGCTTCCTTAAGATCCTGATGAATGATATTTATTTATATAAAATTTGTTGAAACATTAAAATATTACTGCTCGTTAGCGAATAATAATTTCCAAATGTAAACATAATTTAAGTATATAAAACTGTCCCACTTTACTGGTTCAGTACTCGCAACTAGTAAAATTGTTTTTATTTTGATTTTTAGATTGTAACAGTGGCCCTATGTTTTGAGGGTATTTTTAAGTTCCTGATTTGATGCGGTTATTCTTCAGCGCACTTAGTTAAAAAATTTTTATGAAATGAGATTCTTTTTTATACAGCTTCTGGTCGTAGATAGTTGATCCACTCGAAAATAACACCCTCACAGTGACCTACTCCACCAATACAGCCATACTTACCCGTCTTATGGATTCCATGCAAGTTTCACTGACTCCACAAAACCATTTTTATAAAAATTCAGGAATGGTTTAAACCTTGGAAAATCAATCTAAATAATGACAAATCCCAACAAATAACATGCACACTGTGTATGCCACATGTTCATTGGTATACTTCGACAACAAACCGATTCTACAAACTAATGTAGTATGAATAATTCATCTATGACTGAGTTTTGATAGAAGGATGCATGGGATCTTATGCAGATATATCAGGCGCGGCTTACGTTAAATATTGTGATGCAGTGGGAAGAAGACGATTCCTCATCTTTGGTAAGGATCGTATCTTGGATTCCAAACTTTGCGAAACAGTGGATCCTTATACAGTGTCCAGATTTGCAAAGGCAATTGGCCTGTTTTGAGCAGAGGAGGGACAGCGTACAATAGGCCCTCTGTGGCCGCGGTGCGACGGCGACAGCGACTACACATGTACACTTAATGAAACCCATTTGGAGATATGCTTCACAAATATACGGTGCAGCCAAAAACTCAAATAAAAAAACTACAAACATTTCATTCAAAAACACTATCTCAGATTATACGATCTCTTTTGTATGTCAGTAACAGAACACTGCACACAAAATCTCACATACCAACTGTTCAAGACGTCATTAAAAAATCATATCAGCCACTTCAGGACAAAGTCTACCACCATACTAATAAACTAGTACAAGATATGGCTACCATCAACATTCTTGACACTTACCGAAGACTAAAATGGAGTTGAATGAGAGATCTCCTTAGTTCAAAAATCAAATCGGAGGTACCAAGTTAGGAGGAGGTACCAATGGGTGGGGGTAGGAGATATCAATGGGTGGGTGGAGGAGGTACCAATGGGTGGAGGGAGAAGGTACCAATGGGTGGAGAGAGAAGGTACCAATGGGTGGAGGGAGAAAGTACCAATGGGTACCGGACTCAATCATGCCACTCTTGCCATTTTTTCTTAATATTGTAAGATATCACATATGCTGCCAGTCGTTAATCTAAAGACAGGCGTGAATCTATAGGGGCGTCTGTAGCTCAGGGAGTTGAGGTTCAGATCTTTATACCCAGGGAACTGCAGCGGCGCCAGTTCAAATCCGGCCTGGAGGGTCGACTTATATTTTCGTGGTGGTCATACGAAAAAAAAACATGATCTTCCACTATGGTATTACATAGGTTAGAACTTTGTAGATAACCCCGTCCCCTCCATGTCAGAAAGGATCAGAACGAGAGTAAATAAAAAAATATAGTAGATCAGATATTAAAATATATTAATATTACAAAATTTTTCGCGACTTGTTTCGAAAGCGTAAATAGTAAAAGTCAAAAACAATTTTTTACATATTTGACTGTTTAGAACCCCATTATCTGATAAAATCCGTCATAATAATTTGGCCATTATAATAACCAGGTCATAATAAATTGGTCATAATAATAACCAGCCGAGGATGGTTCATGATTATGAAGGATTATGTTTATGGGTTTTCCAGTTTGCTACGTTGTTTGCACGCACGACAAAGAAAGTATGTTAAAGAATCAATGAAAATCAACCCAAAATTTAAAAAATGTAGAGGTTACGGAAGTGAACCTGTAACCTGGGGCATCCTGTTTAAGTGAGGAACTTTTTATTGTTGAAATTTGAAGTAACTTGAAATTAATGTGAATGCAAGATCGTAATTCAATAATATTTACTAATTGTTAGATTATATTCCATAGGCTCTCGTGTAAGTGTAGACTAAGATTTTTCCCATCATGAACTGACGGATACTGATAGTTCTGTTTATTCAGTGCGATGAAATATAAGAAAAACTTAGCGAGTTAGCCTTCGTATGCATTCTTAAATTCGTGAGCTGAAGTAGGATTATTCATGGGCTAGAATTTCTCATTCTTAGTCTTTCTTAAACCAGAGCTTAAACCAATTAATTTCTCTGATCTAGATCACTGATTCCAAGATTTTTTTTTTAATAATTTATTTATTGTTATTTACAACTGTATACACATATATACTACAAGTAAATTTGGTGTAGGTGACATAGTGACATGATACAAACATGTGGAGAATCTACCCACTGATAGAACTCCAATAACATTTCTAGAGGAGAAGATCTCGAGGCCATCTTCTTTTCAGACGCCTAGGAGGATTATTAGGTAATGGAGGAGAAGCCAGGTTAGAAACATGTGGATTTGGGTGGTTATGAAGTTTATTATGGAAGGAACGGTATCTGGTTCTGGCCAAATCGGCAACATATGGAACATTGAGGTTCTGATGGATGACTTGATTTGTGACAAAGTAAGGAGTTTACGAAGGATTTTGGACTGTAAGGATTGGATTCTGGAGGAATATGATAGTTTAGTGGAGCCCCGAAGCTCAACTCCGTATGTCCAGATAAGCCTTATAATAGTCATGTAGATCAGTCTTTTGTACTGGATTGGCAATTTAGTCCGTTTGTCTAGTAAATGTTATTCCAAGATTAAATGTTTAAAATGTAATAAACTTCAACACTGCTTCAACTTCGTGGTTCATGAGAGAATATAAGGTTACTCGTTACTTCAAATCATTACTACGTAAATCATCCTTACGTTTCTAATCCTTGTTTAGCTTAAGAGTAAATTATTTTTTTTTTTTTTGCTGTTTATATTTACACCCTTGGTAATTTCGTACTAACTAATATATAACTTACCCTAACAGCAGGTTACAGCGAGGACAGTGACTACACCAGCGACCTCAACTACCCGGTCGGCCAGCACGCCAACAGTTCGGCCTCACAGTTCAGAGCCGCAGCTCACCAGCTCCCAACTCCTCAGCGCTCGCTCGAGACCAGCAGGGAGAACTCGTACGAGACCGAAGAACCGCCGGTACAGTCCCAGCATCTTCAGCATGGGCATCACCTCAGCCCCGGTGAGTGATATGATTATTGTAGTAGGTGGTAGATTATATAATATTACAGCTATGATTTATCCCCTCACGAGGTTCGAAATCACCAAAAGATTCACTTGGTTTCTACATCTAGTGTTAAAAGAAAACGGTTTAAAAAACGCTTTACATCTTATAATTTTTATCTTCGTGAAATTGCTGTCACATTATTTGTAACAGTACTATTATTTTACTCGAAAATAAACAACGAAGAAACTATGTTCATAAAAATAAAAATTTGAGACGGGTTACCCCCCAAAAAACCCAGAGAAGAAATAACACACATATTGAAAGTTCGGGAATAGTGATAAACTAATCTAACCCACTCTGGTTAGTACGTAGCGGAAATTCCTATATGGATTGTTTAAAAATGAAGTGCTTTATTTATATATTTTTTTAACAGTTGATTATGGGGGGTGTAGTCTCGTACAAAAGACACCCCTAACTATAAACAATGTTATTATTAAAAGAAGAAAAAAAAAATTAGATAAGAATAATACTTCTTAATAAAACACATTTTTCAAATTTACAAACAAACAGTAGAACAAATTATACATTGAAGTTGATAAAAAAACAAAAAAACAAATAGCATTTTAAGTTAGTAAAAATCTATCTTATACATGTGTCGGAAAATCGAAGTTTTTAGGTACTGCATGTACGGAATGCTACCATTAAAAGTGGGGTTCCGAAATTTATTTTCATGAGGCTATATCTCGAAATATTGATAAGTGATTTAAAAAATAAAAAATGGTTGTGAACATTTATTGTAGTTCTCTACCCATACTTTGCTGGAATTGAAACATGGTTTATTTTAAACATTTATTTTAACTTTTATAAGTGATATACATTTTTTTAAAAAAATCTATAACTGGTTAATAGTTTTATCCTTTAACATATAAAAACGTTTAAGTAAAATGTTTTCTTGTGATGAGTTTTTGTTTATGTATCGACAATATTATTCCAGGAAAGTGATTTTACATTCTGCGCATATAGGTAAAAAATGAATTATTTTCCTTGAAAATCATTGTTTTTTAATATATTTAACTTTGTAAATAGCTCACACCCTTTATAACACATAAAACTATTTAATTCGTGTAAAGAATGTTTAAAATTAACTTAAAAATGAGTATTCTTACCTAGTTCCACAAAGTTAGGAGTTCATCCATAACCGGAATCGATTTGATTTTCCTAACCCCCTACTTCGCAACTTTTCCGTAGAGATAAAATCTGAAAAAATATATTGAGTTTTTTGGCCTATCCTGTTCTTTAATTGTCAAAATAAGCAGTAAAATAAAAAAATATATATAAATTATAGGGCGACATGCTAAAACAATAGAAAATTAATATTTTTTTTTTTTGGACTTTCGTAAGACGATTCAAAAAACCTTTATATTTTATATTTATAATAAATGCTCTACATAAACATAAACAATGTAAAACATTTATCTATTCTGATGGAGTCTATCCCGATGGTGGATGGTTAACATGAATATAGTGTATACTCATCTCATATTCAGGAAAACGATTCACAAACGGAGGGATTCAGAATCTAAAAATAAAAGGTTTAGATTTTTTTTCGATTGCACAGGATCGTTAGTTAAAAGAACATCGAATAAAAAAGTGACCAGTTGAGAAACATTTTATTTTTATTTTCAAACCTCTTTATTTTTATATATGGTTACAGAATAGAAATATATAATACAATACATT
>NW_027109944.1:428069-449807 GCF_000696795.3 Halyomorpha halys | reverse complement strand
TCCTACGAAGCCATCAGAACAAAAAAAAAGATCCTTCTAAGCAACAGACAAAGGCTCGTGATCCTACGAAGCCATCAGAACAAAAGGAAGATCCTTCTAAGCAACAGAGAAAGGCTGATGATCCTAGGAAGCCATCTGAACGAAGGCTGATGATCTTACGAAGTCATCTGAACAAAAAAAAAGATCCTTCTAAGCAACAGACAAAGGCTCGTGATCCTTGTAAGCAACCTGAACAAAAGGAAGATCCTTCTAAGCAACAGAGAAAGGCTGATGATCCTACGAAGCCATCTGAACAAAGGCTGATGATCTTACTAAGCCATCTGAAGAAAAGGAAGATAAGATCCTTCTAAGCAACAGACAAAGGCTGATGATCCTACGAAGCCATCTAAGGAACAGAGAAAGGCTGATGTTCCTACGAAGCCATCAGAACAAAAAAAAAGATCCTTCTAAGCAACAGACAAAGGCTCGTGATCCTACGAAGCACAGAACAAAAGGAAGATCCTTCTAAGCAACAGAAAAAACCGTAGTATAACGAAAGATGGCCCTTCTACGTAGAAAAAAAGTTCAAACGAATAAAGAAGAACACTTGTTTTAAGATGGGAGGTGGCGTTGATGACCGGTGGGTTTTACGCCTTTATTTCTTAATAAACAAACAAACAAGATGGGAGGATTGATTATGGCAATTGGACAAATTTATAGATCACTACAAACTTATTTTCATTTATGTGTATTAGCATTATTTAATTTTTTCATAGTTTCGTTATATTGTCCCTAAGTGATATGATATTTTAACCCGTGATTCTGAACATCATACCGCTCTATAATCTTAAAATTTGATTGATTATTAATAATTAAATTAACCATTATATAGAGGCCAATCCTTCTTTAATCCTTTTATTGGCAATCGTACAGAATATCTTTTAATGTTTTCATATATATATAATATGTTAAGCATTATGGCGAAAGCCAAATGTCAAAAAAGAGAAGAAGGAATAAGATGTAACACGTGTGAACTGCTGTAACATACTAACTTTATTGGGTTCGGTACATCTCTTTATATAGATGCGATCAGCTGATCTCCTCAGTCAGCTGACATCGAAGTAACAGCTGACTGAGGCTCACAGCTGACACCCACCAGTTTGCGAACAATCCTCGTTAACTTCAACTATACAATAAATTAATATAAAATACAACAAAAATAACTATTTACAATAAAGGAAGCAAAAGATAGACACTCCTCATAATCACTTATTACAAACTAAAAGTAAAGCAAAACAAAAATAAAATCTAGAATTTATAACAATTTAAAAAAAATGCTACGTAATTTATTCAGTATATCGCCATAATCAAAGATAAATTGAAAAAAAAATTAATTACCACTTAAGAAAACATAAATCAACATATTAGTTGAGATGAGGACACTCCGGATTACTCTTGCGCAGGTTTCGGTTTGTGGGACTTTAAGTTGTTCAATATGAACGGTTTTTCGGTTTTATGAATTTTCTGTGCCCGGTTTATATATAACCTCCATGTTATATTGTGCTAGAAGCTTCTTCCAGCGAGTTACCCTAGCTGACGATTCCTTTAGTTTTCCCACCCACTGGAGTGGTCTGTGGTCAGTGTGTATCTTGAACCTCCTGCCGAACACATATGGTCTAAAGTGATCGACGGCTCACACTATTCGCAAGAGTTCTCGCTCCATTGCGCTGTATCTACTTTCCGTCTCCGTAAGGCGCCTGCTGGCATACGCCACTGGGCGCTCTCCCCCATCACTCTCCTGAGACAGCACCGCTCCTAGTGCATACTCACTCGCATCTGTGGTAATCGTGAATTGCCGATTAAAATCTGGAAAAGCTAGTACCGGCTCTTGCAGCAACCTCTCCATGCACCGTCTGATATTGTCCTCCATCATCGGGGTGACGATCATCTTCCTCCCTTTCTTGAGTAGGTTGTTGAGTGGAACGAGATACTCCACCATTTCTGGAACAAACATCCTTTAATAATTTAGAGTCCCCAACAACCTCCGAATTCCTTTTATGTCACTAGTTACTGCCATTTTTTGGATTGCTGAAACTTTATCCGGGTCTGGTTTAACTCCCTCCTTAGAAATTAATCGACCCAGAAATGTTATTTGTTCCTGCCGACTTTTCCCCTGACAATTTGAGCCCAAAATTTCTTATTCTCTGGAACACGCTATTCAAGTCTCGCACATGTTCAATCACGTTCTTACTAAACACAAGGAGGTCATCCATGTAAATCTGACAAACTGATTCGTCTATTCTTCTCAGAAACTCGTCCATCAGGCGCTGAAAGGTTATGGGAGCATTTTTGAGGCCAAACGGCATCCTTGTAAACTCATACTGACCCCTTTCAAAAGTGAATGTCGTCTTATGTTGATCATTAGAGTGCATCTTAATTTGATGATACCCACCCTTCATATCCAGCGTGCTGAATACCGTCGCCACGCCCAGCCTGTCTAAAATGTCTTCAAATCTGGGGATTGGATACTTTTCGTCAATGGTATTCTCGTTCAGCTTTCTGTAACCTATAACCACTCTGTAATCTGAAAATGGTCGCTAAACGTGCCGTGAAGCCGCTCTATGCCTCCTCTACTCTTGGGATGTCCTGGTGTGTTGAGGTACTATGTCTCATCAAGATCCTTTCAGTTCGAATCCTGGTATTGTCGAATTCTCTGCCTCCGCCGATTAGATTCTCTCCGGAAATCCGTAGAATTGGAACCACAACCGGAGAGCTGCCAATCCTGCTACCAACGACTTGTCCTGCACCTGGTGGGCCATTGCCGCCTTGCCGAAAATATCCATCATGACTCTCCATTTATACCCTCTCCATGTAAAAGTAATAGTTGAGCGGTACATCTGGGCATGTATTTGTTCTTCTCTCCTTTTTGGTATCTGTCATATTTTGTGCTTAGACAAACTTCGGAATTTCCTACAACTTCTGTGAATGTTTTTTTCACCCCTACCAAAAGTTCCTTCTCCTTAAAGCTTGCAGTGTCTTAGAGATTCAGCTGTAATTTGTTTTGCCCTGATGACATGCTACAGTATGAAGCAGAATGGGAGGAGATGACCCCGATAGATTAGGGGCCCGAGAATGATCACAAAGTGGCAATGCTTACGGGCGCCATCACTGAAGCGGCGAGTATTACCATCCAACGCCAAAGGGAGAGTGTACGTCCGGTCCTATGGTGGCTCTAACGCAGTTAAAAAAACAATACTACAGAGCCAGACGTAGGAATACTACGTAGCCAGGAGTGCAGAAACGACGAGAGGAGGCCTGAACTCCAAGAAGAATAAAAGCATAGATATAGGATATACCGAAACCGAGTGCGTTGCCAGAGGAAGAAATGCTGGGACGAATATATTGTAGAGGAATCAGAAAAGAATCCCTGGGTTATCCCGTACGGGGTGGCACCGGGAAAGGTTAAGCCGTTACATGAGATTGCGGCTATTAGAGTGAGAGGTGCCCAGGCAACCACCATGGAGGAGGCTGCCAAGATGTATATAGACTATACATACACTAGGAATGATCCGTCCGAGGATAGCGCAGTTGATGGTATGGTTAGACGCACAACATTATACCCACCAGGTACCGACTTATGTCCACCATGGCATATATGGGACCTTCGTCATGCCGTGGACAGACAAAGGATCGGAAGGGCTCCAGGACTAGATAGCATAGATGCTGCAATCCTCAAGTGCCCCTTATATCGAGGAAGAGTTATTGGATATATTCAATAAGTGTCTGGATGAGGGGTACTTTCCAAACAAGTGGAGGATCGCAGACTTGAGACTGCTCTACAAGGGAGGTGTTAAGAATAAGGAAAAGCCTAAATCCTATCGACCAATATCCCTCCTCCCAGTAGCTAGTAAGGTCCTGGAGCACATGATCGTCCACAGCCTGATGAAAGACCAATCCTAAGTGCTGCAAGTCATCCACGGCAGGTCGGCTCAACCCGTGGAAAGGGAACTATGGATGCGCTGCTGAGAGTGGATAGGGACGTGGAGGAGAGGGCGGAGAAATATGTGTTATTGATAAAGTTTGATATCTCTTCAGTCTTCGATAGCGTTTGGTGGCCCCATGTATTCCAGCGGTTGCAAGAGCTCGACATCTCCAGTAATCTATATTCCCTCGTAGGGTAGTTACCTCAATAACAGGAGTGTCAGGATCAGGGATAACTACTACGAGGTCGAGAGAAAAATCGAAAGAGGATGTCCGCAGAATTCGGTCCTAGGACCAGCTCTATGGAAGCCAGTATTCGATTGCTGGGGGAACTAAGGGGTTCCTTGGCACGGCTCACGTAGACGACCTGGCAGTCATCGTGGCCAAAAAAACAGATCCAGGCTAAAGACAGAAGCGGAGAGGTGTACCAGTCTCGTAGGAGAGTGGTGCATGAAGAGAAAGTTGAGTATAGCAGCAGCCAAGACTCAGGCCATATTTATAAGAGGCTCTAAGGACAGGGCTCATCCTATCACCCTGGATATCCAAGGAGAGAGGGTGAGACCGGGTGAGGATAGACATATCTTGGTGTGACGATAAGAAGAAGATGCGATACCACTTCTCACCTGGTGTATCTAAAGGGCACAGTGACTCTGTCACTCAATGGATTAACTAGGGGTGCATTTTGGGGCCTCAGTTACCCTGCAACGATGACCATATATAAAGGTGTGATCTTGGAAATTCTGAAGTACGCATCCACTGCGTGGAGCCAAAACCTCACGCAGACACAGAAGAGAAGACTGGCCACCATACAGAGACTGGCTCTGCTGGGGGTCACGAAGACATACAGAACGGTGTCACATGAGGCGGTGCAGGTGCTAGCCGGAGCGATGCCCCTGGACCTCAGGGAGGATGTCCTTAAATATGAAGTTAAGAGGCAGGGACTAGAAGCGCTACCGGAGGAGTTCCGAGAGAGGATCGGTGAGTCTCCAATTTTATGGAAGAAATAAAATAAAGAGGGAAGGTCTGGTGGCATAAACATCGATATCTATGGCCAATTTGTCAGGTTCCTGAGACCACCGAGCACGTTTACTTGCCTATACTGCCTATGAAGCAATGAGAGCCAAGATGATGAGGGAAAGAGGACTCTGTTCTGACTGATAGCACAACAAGACCTTCGTGTATGGGTGGAAGGAGGCTGTGGGCTCTACTTACTTCTCCCTGGGTAGGAGAGAATAAGCTACACCAGCAAGGCCTCAGTAGAAAAGGAAGATTTATTTTGTAGCAGGAGCAAGCTGTGTGCACAGCTGTGTAATGTTTGTGATATGCAGCAATGAGTTGTACCCAATGCTGCGAACATCCGCATTGTCTAATAGGCAGGGTAGGGTGATAAATGAATAAATAATAGTAATTATGGAAGAAAATACTGCGGGATGACTCAATACAGGAGTGGAATGGACGGTGGGTAGCAAGACAGAAGAGCGTTACTTTGAGAAAATTCTTCCCTACCGTCCTTTCTAGATTGAAGAGGCTAAATGGGTCCACCCAGACTATTGAGTCTCACAGATCCTAACAGGACACGGGGGGTTTCGGGGAAAGCTGCAGAGATTTGGAAAGAACATCGACCCCCGGTTTTCCTGAAACATCAGAACAGGTAATAGTAGATTCCTCCGTCATGAAAGGACACGGAGCCAGGCTGTCAAGAAAGACCGGGATTTACGACCTCGTCGAGTCGGACTTTCCTTGTTTGATGTAAGAATAGAATTATCCCTTCTTCAGGGAGTTCATTTACGGGTGGAAGGGGGTGGTAGGGGGTGGTAGGCCTCACTCATTTCACAATGGGAATGGCTTGACGGCTATCATCGGCAAGCCACTAGAAGATGAGGAAGCTGACCCAGACTGAGACCGGAAGGGTTGGACCAGCCTGGTAACTACAGGAGGCACACAGACGGATGCAGTGGACAAGGTGCAGCCCCAACAGTAAGGCGCTAAACCTGCGCTGGGCTGCACTACAGTAAAAAGTTTAAAAATTGAATAATTAATAAAAGAATAAAAAAAAAAATTGGTGATCTTTAGAAAAGAAAAAAAAATGCTACAGTCACCTCTTTCTGGCGTTCGTCCTCCCGAAGAGTTTCCACCATCAGCCTGCATCGGGCGAATGTCCAGTCCATTCCTATTTGTTCATCACGCCATAGCCGCTTGATCTTCTCCCAAATGGTTTCATTCCTAACGTACAAGTGATACTTTCCTCCAGGCTTCGAAGTATTATTTAACGCTCTACAGATCTGATCGATCTTCTGACCTGGATGCGACCAAATCGTCGTAATATTGCTCCTCCCATACTAGCAACACTCAACTTAGAGCAATCCACTGGTCCTCGTCTTCCATTCAATCTGCCTTCTCTTGTTTGTTATGTCTTCCAGTTCCTCCATATATAATGGTCTTCCTTCCTTCGAAATCTCGTTAGACAAAAATTCTTCCAAATCATCTTCCTCAACCATATTCTGTTCTTCTTCCTTACCCGGTGTCCCGGCAGGAATAGCCTAGACGGTTCTCCGGCCTCCTCTTTTACTGCATTTACTGTGATTGCTCGAGACAACCAATCGGCTACGACATTTTCTTTTCCAGGTTTATATGTGATTTCCATAATGTACTATCTCAATAACTCCTTTCAACGCGAAATACTTGCCGAAGACTCCTTCAACTTTCCCACCCATTTCAGGGGCCTATGGTCAGTGTGTACATTAAACTTCCTCCCGAACTTATAGAGCCTAAAGTGGTCAACAGCCCACACTATTCCCAAGAGCTCTCGTTCCAGCGCACTGTGTCTGGTCTTCGTCTTTGTCAGGCGGCTACGGGCATACGCCACTAGGCGATCTCCTCCTTCTCCCTCTTGAGACAACACCGCTTTCAGCGCGTACTCACTCAAGTCTGTAGTGATATTTAATTGCAAATGTAGTCTGGGAAAGCAAGCACCGGCTCCTGCTGCAGTTTCTCCATGCACCGCCTGAGTCATCCACCATCGGAGTGATGATAACTTCTCTGCCTTTCTTCAGAAGGTTGTTGAGAGTGGGACGAGGTATTCTGCAATTTCTCCTGTAAATCTTCCGTAATAATTTAAAGTTCCCAGCAACCTGGAGCCGATTGTGCTACTTCTCGCTAACTCTACTCTTCTTGATGAGTTCCTGCCGTACTGGACACTTTAGAATTAGAATTAGCTAAGTGTCCTACCATTTCATTACATAACTTAATCGCAGGGCATTCTGTGAGGAGATGGGATTCCCCACATCGAGGGCACACGCAATGCCTATCACAATAGGCCATAGTATGTTGGCACTTGCGACAATGTACTAGGCATCTACCCTCCTTGAATGGGCTTGCCCTAAAGCGCACATGGTCAATGGCTTGAAGTGCTTGTAAGTAAGATAAAGTGACCGTACGGTCAGTTATTACTTTAATTAAATCTAGAGGGTATCGCTGGCTGTCTTCATCCAGTCTAGTCAGGCGACATGCCCTTTTGAATCCCGGCAGATGTTGGAGTTCATCAGTAATGTCATCCAGTGGGTGATCTACATCAAAGTCATATATGATAAACATTTAGGACGCTTGGTCCCACGTGGCGCAGAAGTATGAAACTGCACATCATTGTTGGTGCGTAGTAATGATATGGTGTCCGAATGGTCCTTGGGCGTATCTGGATAGATGTGGGTTTGCTCCTGCGACGTGATGGTCGAAAAGCGAATAATGTTAATGCTGTTAAGCATAACCTTAATTGATGGCTGCGAGATGCGGGGATACAATGATGGGTGGCTTCTTGGGTACAGGTTTTTCCGTCAGTGTGACTGGGACTGTAGGTTTATCAGTATTTTTAAGTGCGCGTAGCACATTAAATTTACTAGGACACACTGTAGGTCGGGGTAATACAGGCTCTTCGCGTGGCCTGAATGCGGCCTTTTTGGGAACAGTTACCCATTCATCAATCTCACCATCACGGTGAGCGTGAGGCCACTTTGCTGTACGGGCTTCTTCATCTTCTGAAGTAGCAGAGTCTTGAACTTGATCTTGTTCCATCAACTCATCACTATCAGAGGAGCCCAACTCAGGAGGTGGGCTCTGAGAGCCACCACTGATGGTTGGGTATGCTGACTGGTTGTTGGGTGTGGTGTGGCGTACTACCTTCAACTGGCTTACTCTCGATCTCTATTGCTAAAATTTTATTAACTAATCTGGATCTAACACTACACTAAACTAGAAACACTCCTGTCTCTGGTCCAGAGCACGGAAGGCAAATTATCACTTCACGCACTTTATTTAAATAAGTTATACTAGAACTAACCTGAGTGTCTTCTATAAACCAGCGTCAACTTAATTTATTCCAGTAATCCAGGAAGTTGGGTAATAACAGGAGAGCTAACTTTAACTTTACATAAAACCGTTTTATCAACACAGTTGCTAGGACCCACGTTAATGCCCAGGCTAAACACCAATTTAGCAACGGTCTAATATCACCAATAAAACATTTATTATATGTAACCATAAAAATTGATAAAGTGGCAAAATATAAGTAAAGTTTAACAAATGAAATGAATATAAAAAAAAATGTTTTGAAAACAACAATAATAATATATGGTGAACATAACTAATAACGTGGGTAAGGAAAATTGAGAAAAGAAGGGGTGGTAAAATAAAGATAGGGAAAAAAATACATCGGATTCATTTAAAGGGGTGAATTTTGTTTCATTCTATCAACAGACAATATTACATTCTTGTTTGTGAATCATTTCTACGCCCGTCACCTGGAGGTAAATTCTAACTAGTTAAAAAAACAAAAAACATACAAGCTGAAAATGAAAAACAAAAACATATGATAGAATAAGCATTCTATTCAAAATTGCACTATCAAGCATCATGATTTAAGAAAATATTAAGAAGTAAAGTTTCCAATACCGTTTACTAGGCACCGTTCAAGCACAGGCAGGAACGGAAAGAATGGCTAGATTGTTACGGGTGCCTTGGAAGAGGTTCCTTTGCAACATAAATCGAATTAGTATAAGGCATATTAGTTTCAATATTCAATTTCCAAAACAAAATATTGTGGGAAAAGGGGAAAAAAACATTAATGTCATTTACAGAAAACTTTCTGATAAGGAAGCCTTACAAAATAATGTAGTAATTTTTAACTACTCTACTATCATTCTCGCTCCAGTAAAACTCCCACTTGCTTTAAAGAGTGAAAATATTCAAAGTACTAGAGGAAAAATGTTCAAGATAAAATTAAACTCGGATATTCTCAAGAATAAAATAGACCCTTTTGAAAAGAAACCAAACCAAAAACAGATTATGGAATATTTAAGAAATAAGAAAATATTTCCCAGTAAGAAGATAGTAGGAACTTCAGAAAAGAAATCAAATCTATATGTTCAGAAAGAAAATAATCACGAAAATGGAGAAATAAATGAAGATGTCCCCATGAAATGCACAACAAATGTAAATGAACAATATCTTTGTCTACAAGTAGAGAAGAAAGAAAGTATATCCAAAGGGATATTGAAACAAGGAAATTCTACTTATACAAATGAAGTAAATCCTTATGAAGCAAAAGAAGATTCTTCTATGAAATATGACCTGTGTAATAAAAAAGAAAATAATCACGAAAATGGAAAAATAAATGAAGATGTCTCCATGACGGAAGCAGATTCATGCATCACGAAAGTAAAAGAACAAGTTCTTTGTATACGAATAGAGAAGAAAGAAGATATATCCGACAAGATATGGGAACAAGGAAATAATATCAAACTGAAAGGTAATCCATTCCAAGTCGTATTGGATAATCGAAAATTAAAAGAATTAAGAGATGGTTGGAACAAAAAGCTGTATGGTAGTAAAAGCAAAGTAACACCTTTGGATATGAAGTATAAGAAAAACTATGTTTGCAATGCCATAGGAAATCAGCCGCGAATATTACAAGAACTAAGAGGCAGTTGGAAGAAAATGCCGTGCTATTGTAAAAGGGAATTACAAGAACTAGGAGAGAGTTGGATGAAAAATCGTCATAGGAGTAGAGGGAAAACAAATCCTTGGGAAATAAAATCCTTATAAAAAGGAAGTAAATCCTTGTAAAGCAAAAAGAGATCCTTATATGAAATCAGATCTATGTAATAATAACGAAAATATTAACAAAAAAAATTATGAACATACCTATAACGAACCTGATTTTTGCGAAACGAAAGGAATGAAAGAGATCACGTCGTAAAAATAGGTACTAAGGAGGAGTTGAATGAAAATCCTATCAAAATGAATGAGGAGATATGCAATGTTGAATTAGAACATAGTTTAAAAATTAACGAAATAATGGATAAAAAAGAAAATTCTATCATAATCAATGAGGGTCCATACAATTTAAAATTACAACATTGCCTAAAACAGAATGGAATAATGGATAGAAAAGAAAATTCCATCAAAGTGAATGAAGATCCATGCATTGCTGAATTAGAACATTGTTTAAAACTGAAAGAAATAATGGATGAAAATGAAAATTCTGTCAAAATGAATGAGGAGCCATGTCATGTAAAATTAAAACACTGCGTGAAACAGATCGAAATAATGGATACAAATAAAAATTCTATCAAAATGAAAGAGGAGCCATGCAATGTTTAATTAGAAGATTGTTTAAAAATAAACGAAGTAATGGAAAAAAAAGAAAATTCTATCAAAATGAATGAGGATCCATGCCATGTAAAATTAGAACATTGCCTAAAACAGAACGAAATAATGGGTAAAAATCAACATTCCATCAAAATGAATGAGGAGCCTTGCAATGTTGAATTAAATCGTTGAATAGAGACAGTTGGAGAAAGAATCTTAATAGGAGTGAAGAAAAAATAAATCCATGGGAAATGAAATGTGAGAGGGTAGGATCCATTCAAATCAACAATCGAACCTTATTATAAGGAAGTAAATCCTTGTAAAACAAAAGAAGATCCTTCTATCAAATAATTACTATGAATGCAAATCATAGCAGCAAGGAACCCGATAATTTCTACACAATAGGAAATGAAAATCGTATCAATACAAATGAGAACCCAAGGTATGAAGCAAAAGAAATTTGTTCTGTACAACAAGAAATGGAAGGGGGCAATTCTAAGTGGGAGTTGAAAAATGAAAATCCTATCCATGTGAATGAGAATACATGAAAAGTTTTATTAGATAATATGAAGAAAAAGCTCTGTGAAAGTAAAAGCAAATTAAATCCTTAGGATGTAAAATATAAGAAAAAAAATTGTTGCAATGCCATAGTAAATCGTACCCGAAAATTAAAAGAACTAAGAGATGGCTGGAAGAAAAATCCATTTGGTGATAAAAGGAAAATCCTTCGGTAATAAAATATGAGAAAGAGAATTTATGCAACATCATGTTAAATCGTAGCCAACAATTAAAATATTTAAAAGAATGCTGGACAAAGAGGCCTAATAGGAATGAAGAGGAAAGAAATCCTTGGCAAATTAAATAAAAGAAAGGGAATACATTAAAAGAGAATCTAGAACTTTAAAATAAGGAATTAAATAAATGCTTTGAATGCAAAAGAGGTCCTAACTATAAACACATACATATTTCATGAAGAAAAAAAATAATGATAAAGATGATTACTAGAAGGAAGCGAATTCTTTCAAAATCAAGAATAATCTAGTATGAATAGAGAAAACAAGTTAATCCTCGCTTACCAAGAGGATTAAAAGAAAAGAAGAAAATTCTTCTAAAATTGATAGGAAGAAAAACTTACATGAATAAAAAAAACCTAATCAAAAATTGTTGAGATCCGCAGAAGATAAAAAAATATCCTAAGAAGATTGCAAAAACACAGAAGTTATAGAAGAACCTCGGTCTGTTAAGTATTCCAGACCAGCTTAACTTTGACAGTTTACTAATACCCTTTCAACTTAATGTTTTTTAATAATTTAAAGACAATTTAATGTGTATGGAGGTAAACGGTTGAGTGAACTTTAAACAAAAAAGTATGGGGATTTATAGAATCAAGGAATTCAAGAGATATAGTAATACTACAATGTCGTATTCAAAATAAAATACGAGATTAATATTCTTTGTGTGTTCTTTTTGAAATTATTTTTACAAATTTTAAGAAGCAGTTCATGACGCGTCAATAATGTCCATTATTGAGTAAAATTCAACTGCATTATTAATAAACACAGTTTGTAATTTATTTATTAATTTAATTAATATCACATTTCTTTTTAAATTTAAATTGTTAGTAATTATATCAACAAGGAAGAAAGCTGTCTAATAAAAAATGCTATATAATTTATTTATTAATATTACAAATGGTATAAAGTAGCCCCCTTTCTGAATATTTCTGATATTCGGGGGGGGGGGGGTTATCTACAGGGTGCCATCCTGTTCTAACCTTAGTGGAGGTCAAGTTTTTATTTTGTGGGACCACCGCAGAAATAAAAGACCTGAGGCCGAAATCGGTGGAGGGAGCCACTGCAGTTTCGTGGTTGCTAAGGTGAAACCTCAACCACCTAGGCTAGAACTACCGTGTGAGGTAGCTCTATCTCCCGTGTTAACCTTAAACTGACTTTATGTTAGTCGGCTGTTTCACATTGTCAGGTACATCAGAAACCTATTTTTTTAATCTCCTTTCCTCATTTACTACAGGCCCCCATACAAAACTAATTCTTCATACTTATTGTAAGAATCGTGTAAAATGAAATTTTTCATTGCTTTGAGGCTTTCAAGTACTTTGTCCAACTTTAACGTTCTTTTCGCTTGCAGATCTTCAGGTACCTTGGTATCTTACTCCTCCTGACGCTCTCATACAACAATATCGGGTTCAGTCCTATTACTAATAACTACGAAATATGTCTAATATTATTCTTAGCTTGATTGAGATTGCAATAAAATACTATAATGTCGGTGGTTATAAAATTTATGAACAGATCATCATATCCGAAAGAGACTCCGGATTTCGAGAGAAAAAAATCAATTCTAGACCAATTGTTAGTGCCTTTATTTCCAAGTTTTTAAGACAGAAGTTCCACTCAACATCCTTGATCTTTTAAATATACGTTATTCTATTCATTCTTTCAATTCTAGATCTCAACCTATCGATATATCCTCTTATACTGTTTCGGAATCCTTATTCATTTCTATTCGTTAGTCCTCTTCAACTTTTTTCTTTAAACTATTGTAAAAGCCTCCTCAAATCGACAATGTCTCTCTGTACGAAAGCCGAAATAAACAAAACGCCGGGTCGGATCATCAACATTTATTTTTTAAGTTAGAAACCATAAACTAAAATCAAACTAACCTTCAAAATAAAATATAAAACAAAATTTATAATAAAATGGTCCTTAAATATAAGGCAAAATTAATATTTAAAAATACAAACAAAATTCACAAAGTTATTAATTATAAATTAAATTACTGATGGATGAACTCCGATGGGTCAGCGGTCCGCTACGAAAAGTGGGAGACAATTCTCGAAGTGCAATTCTCTCCCGTTGCTGGGCCCAAACGGCACTCCAACAACTCACGTAAAAAGGTATGGTGGCGAATTATACAAAGGCCACTGGGCGACTATGTACACCAAGGCGATTAGGCGACTTTCTTCACCAAGGCGATTAGGCGACTATCTTCACCAAGGCTATTAGGCGACTATCTTCTCCAAAGCGATTAGGCGACTAACTTCACCAAGGCGATTAGGCGACTATCTGCACCAAGGCGATTAGGCGACTATCTGCACCAAGGTGATTAGGGGACGATTTGCACCAAGGCGATTACCAAAATATTTACATTTTATTATTATACATGGCGTTAACAACTAACTATACTTATTCCTTAAGTGACTGCTAATCAATTCACCAATCAATGCACCAAGGCGATTAAGTGACTATCTGCAGCAAAGCGATTAGGCGACTATCTGTATCAAGGCTATTAAGTGACTATCTTCACCTAGGCGATTAGTCGACTATCTGCATCAAGGCTATTAGGCGACTATCTTCACCAAGGCGATTAAGCGACTTTATTCACCAAGGCGATTAGGCGACTATCTTCACCAAGGCGATTAGGCGACTATCTTTACCAATGCGATTAGACGACTATCTTCACCTAGGCGATTAGGCGACTATCTTCACCTTGGCGATTAGGTGACTATCTGCATCAAGGCTATTAGGCGACTATCTGCATCAAGGCGACTGTGCGACTTCTTAGGCCGTAGATTTGCATTATGGTGGCAAAATAATCCTACTGGCTGCTATTTCACCATATAAACACCACAACACATATAATTCCCTTTCTTTTAAAAGAAAACATACTTCTCACAAAATACAAAATAAAAATGTATTTAAATTTATTTATTGTCTAATTACCAAAATATTTACATTTTATTATTATACATGGCGTTAACAACTAACTATACTTATCCTTAAGTGACTGCTAATCAAACTATTATACATGGATGTAAATAATAGGAACATCATAACTGAGAGATAATCTACACGTGCCAGTTTGTCAATATTTAGCCCAAAAATGTATGCAATGTCCGAAAATGTTCGTAGCACGGTCCTCAAAGAACGTTTGTCACAGAACAATTTTTTTTTTTTCCATTCTATAATTAGCTCATAATCCGAATAGATAGCCTCGTGGATCACGTTTAGCCCATCCACCTGACAGTTATACTATACGCCCCGTGGCCGAGAAATATATGCCAATATTCCAACTCATGAAAATACCTAAGTGAATAAACAACCTGTATGATTCATAAATCAAAACCTTAAGCCTCTAAAAGAACATTAAATACGTAACCAGTCAACGTTTCTCTAAGTCAGGCATCATTAGGACAGAAAATGCAACGTCCCATATGTTTTTCTAATTTATTTATTTTAGTTTACGCCTACAAACAAAAAATACAATAAGTAAATATGTGGAATGTTTCAAACACTAGAAAATCTTGGGAAGGAACCATGCAATGGTGGTATTTCAAACATTAATTTCAATTCGAAGGTCCTGTGGCCATCTTCTTTTCAGAAACCTCGAAGGATTTTCTGGGATTGTTAAAGATTAGAGATTAAGAAAAGGGTTAGGATGGGAAAGGAATTTGGAATTAAAAGATATATATGTATTTCGGGCCAAATCTGCAACGAAAGGGATTTAAAGGTCTTTGTGGATGAGCTTATTTGTGACGTAATAAGCAGCATCAAGGATTTTACGGAGTATTTTTGATTGGATACGGTAGGAATGTGATGGTTTGATAGAGCCTCAGAGCTCAATTCCGTATGTCCAAATTGGTCTGATTATCGTAGTATATAATAGTTTTTTGTAATGAATGGGAAGTTTAGAACGTTTGTCGAGTAGGTGTTGTAGCAGTCGAAATCTACGAGCAGTTTCTTGTCGTCTCAGTCTTGTATGGGGATTCCAAGTAAGTCTCTTGTCAAGATGGAGTCCTAAGTTGAGAATCTGTTCAACAGGAGTTAGTTGAATATTTAAAAAAGGAGACTGGAGGGTAGAGGTTTACGTTGGAGAGTAAAGGTTATCTGTTAGGATCTATTTTGAATCTGACTATCTAGATTTGTTAGGATTTATTTTGATTCTCCAGTTTTGACACCATTTTTCAATGGCTGTTATGTGTGTCTGTAGTGTTTGTGATGCATTAGTAGGGTCGTTGCTTACAGACAGCACACATGTATCATCCGGGTATGTTGTTAGAACTGTGTTAGGGTGGGTTGGGATATCAGCTGTATAAATCGTATAGAGAATGGGACCTAAGATACTACTCTAAGGAACACTGGCAGACTGAGACCCATAAATTTAGACACAAAAGAGTGCTGACTTTGGTGTCTAAATTCACACATCAGCAGTCAATAAAAGACTTAAAACTAAAGACAGTGTACCCCACGAAAATATCTAAAATGCAACAAAATAATATAGATATATGTAATTTACGGTTGGTCTCTTCAGAGCACTAAAAGAAGGAAATGTTGGACGAGAAATAATGCACTTAATGTCAACGCGTATACTGATTAATTCGTTCTCGTAATATTGTATCTGGAGCCTTAGCCTATGTTTACACATAGGGGAAATAAGTATTATGACAGACATCAGGTGTCATTATAACTATTTTATCGTGGCAAGAGACACCGTGGAGTCCAAAACCCAGATGGATAGACGTAATCAACAAATATGCGAAAGAGCTGCATGCAGGAAACTGAAAATAAGTAGCTAAAGACTGAATGTTAAAAACATCAGTTCGTAGGATGTAGAAAAGAATGTTCTTCAGAAGATTTGAAGGTATTAGGGAATGATCTGAACTTGACTGTTTTATAATGGAGCATATTAAAAGGACAGTACTCCGAAAATTGATTCAAAATCGGAGTACAGGTAGTTTTAGCTGAGGGGGTTACCTCGAAACTACTGCAGCACTGCTTCGTTTCGTGGTTGCCCCGTTATATAAAAACTGGTCCCTGACACTTTAGAAAAGGTCCGTTATCTGTGTATGGGATTATACCTCGCATGTCAAATATGATCAGGTAGGAAGTAAAAAAAAAAAGTAAGGAGAGAAAATAACAAGGAAAAATTCCTTAGACTGTTTGGAAACCTTCACAGTTTTATTAATAATACTTTTATAAATAATAATAAAGTATCTAAATTATCAAATTTAAACATTTTCTATTGGCTTTTATGCGAATATGTTTTTCTTATCTGAACTGCTAACTATAATTGTTTTCAGAGTAAAGTGATTTCCTAACCAAGAAGAAATAAATAAAGAGATAGTAGTGTTTTTTATTTTTATAAAAAAAATTTTAAATATATAAATTTATAGTTAGTAATATCATATTATATAAAAATGTAGATAAATTCAATGAAACGGTTGATTTCAAAAGATCAAAATGCCGCTACTACCATTATTTATTTACTTTTTATTAGATTTTCAAAAGCTGTTAGCTGGAAAAAAAGTATTTAATTTTTTTGGTTTACAAAAGTGAATTTTCTAATTTCGAATTCTCTGAACACCCTTGGCTTGCTTTTGCACATTTTAACTGGATGAAAATAGCTAGGCTTTATTAACGACCAGTAGTTTTTGAGATATTAACGATGAAACAAGAAAGAAATATTCATTCGGCCGATGTAATTTTGTTGTAAACATATGCGTAAATCGTAAAGATTTTTTTTTTCGGACAAAATTTTTATCTGATCGTTGATTGGGTTCATAATAGATATGGAATAATTAACGAAAAGCTATCGCCTTTCTTACGCTGTTTCATAGAATTGCTATTTAAACAGCAAAAGCGGTACAGTCTACCGCGGTTAATGGTGAATCATTACTCTCCATTTTATTCAAAATTTATTCCATTGTCTCCATCGCTCTATGAGACATGTCACACCACTTTTTAAATCTTTTTGGTTTTATCACTACCTTAAAACTTTTTTAAATCTTTTTCCTTCCTCTTCATCTCTTCTTTGTTTCTTATAGTTTTTGGATCTGCAATCTCTAGCAATACACCGAGAACTTTATCTACTTGGAACTTTATCGTAGTAACATTTTATGTATTTAAATTATATAGAAAAAAATGAATAGAAGGTTGTGCAAAGACGTCCGTTACTTCTTAATAAGGCATCTTTCTCAATATACAATTTCTTCCTGCTACGCAAGATGTGATTCTTAACGTTTAAAATTTCGTAATTTAACTTTTTATTTACATATTTTATTTTATTTCAATAATGTTGACCGTTTTCAACACCTCTTTCTTTTTCTTTTTTAAAAGTCTTTCACAACATTGAAAGACATTTGGGTGAGAATTCAGACCCCCCAGAAAGAAACTATATGAAGAGGAAAAAAAAAAAAAGAAAAAGAAAGCTAAAACATGTGATCAAATAAACATTTCAAATTGGTTATTCAACATTTTTCTATAATGTAGGTGAAGTGAAAAAAAAAAAAAAAAATAGCAAGGTATGGTTCGTGAAAATGAAGGGAATAAACTACGGCAGGTTCTTTCAATCAAAACAAGTTATTGGTCTTCTTGTGGAACCACGAAACATTGGAAAGAAACAAGTCCAACACATTCATACCAGTAAGAAAAAAGATATTAAGAATGAACTTTTATGGAACACTATAATATTTAATAATATAGTTCATGATAAAAATATTCAAGTACCTATACAGCATTGTCATGATCCTTCAAAAAAATCCGGGTTATACCCCAGTATTTTATTTCAAAATATTTCCAGTAATTCAAGGAATTGGATATCGAATCAAGCTTCTGCTCACCAAAAACCACAACCAAAACACAAACCAATATTTGAAAAGAAGGTAGCTGAAAAAAACAATGCTGTCTGCAACTCATTTTATTACCAAACGAAAGAAAGAAATTGCATTAAGAACGAAAATGTTTTAATAAATAAATCAGGTTTTGGCAAAAATGAACAATATCCATACAGAATGACAGAAGAAAACCACTTGAACTCGATGTATTCCTTTATTAATGAAAAAAAGAATAACATGAAACATGATGGTTTAAAAAAAAACAAAGCAAATACTGCCAAAAGTAATGAACATCTAGGTGTAATAGGAAAGGATTCCCTTCGAAAAAAACTTGATTATAATAATAGAAAAGCACATCTTCGTAAGATGGACGTAATTACGTGTAGAAAGAAAAATGAATCTTGTATGAAGAATGTAGATATCGTTAAAGCAAGAGAGAACACTAATAAAAATATAAAGTCTTACGTAAATCAATCAGATTCTAGCATAGATTATGTTGAGGCAAAAGAACCTACACAATCAAAAGTATATCCCTTCTGGAAGAGTGCAAATTCTACCAAGATTAAAGAAGATTCGAATAAAATGAATATTCATATCAATAGAAATTTGAAAAAACGTGTTATAACCTCTAACCAGAGAAAAGAAGAACCTTCGAAGAACAAAGTAGATGTCTGCATATGGAGCATTAATTTTTCAGAGAAGAAAGAACATCCGATTAAAGAGATTGAGATTCCCCAAATAATAGCAAATCCAACAAAAAAAGGTACGAAAGAATTTCCCAGTCATCACAAAATCCCAGATAGTTCCGGAAACATAATGGCAAAGAATACATTTTCTAATATAGCTTGGGACAAGAATGAAGAAGATCCTTCTATCAAGAAAGTAGAACCTTGGGTAAAGAAAATAAATTTTTGTAGGATGAAACAAGATGAGGCTTTCTTCAAAATGAGGGATTATCTAAAAAAGAAATTAAATGAAAATGTTTTCGAATCATTTGAACCTACTTCGAAATTATTAAACAGCAAAAGATGTTCTGTTGCAGTCTCTAACCGGAGAAAAGAATACCCTTCGAACAACGAAGTAGATCCTTCGAAATGGAACACTAATTCTTCAGAGATGAAAGAAGATCCATTTTTAAATTATGAGATTCCCCACAGTAAAACAGAACCAATAAAAAATACGACAAATGAGTATGTTCACGAATCCACAAATCCTTCTGAAGAAATAATGGAAAACAATCCAATTTCCACCAATGTCGAGGGAAAGAAGGAAGCAGATCTATCCATAAAACAAGTAGATCCTTTGGAGAAGAAAATAAATTTTTGTAAGCTGAAAAATAAATCGATTTTCGACGATTTGACGAATTATTTCAGAAAGAGATTGGAAGAAAATGTTTTAGAATCATTTGATCCTTCTATGAAATTATTGAATAGCCTAAGAGTTTCCGCTACAACCTCTCACCAAAGAAAAGAAGATCCTTCGAAAAACCAAGTAGAGCTGTGGAAAAGGTACATTAATTCTTCAGGGAACAAAGAATATCCACTTAAAGAAAAAGAAGTTCCCTTAAAAAAAAATGAAGAAGAGAATGTTTATGAATTATTTGAACCTATTGAAGAAATATTAGGTAATAAAACAGATTTGAGCACAAGTAGTCTGGATAAAAATATAAATTCATCTCAGAAGAAAGAAAATCACATTCAAAACAAACATATTTCCCTCTCTGTGCAACAACAGCCTTCCAAAATGAAAATAGAAGAAAATGATTGCGAATTTTTTCATCCTTTCGAAGAAATTTTGGATAAGGAAACAGATTCTAGCGCAAATGATTTGAAAAATGAAGGTAATTACAATATAATGAATCAACTCAGCAGCAGACAACCGAGGAAATGTTTTTATAAGAAGCAAAATAAATTTAGTAGGAGATTTCGGACCCGTAGAATAAGAAAGAAAATACTTCATAGAGGATCACGCGTCTTTCCAGAAAAGGAATATATATTCATTGATGAAAAAAATGAATCGTAAAAAAAAAAAAATAAATAAAAAAAAAAAAGACCAAGATAGTAAATGGATATCAACAAGAGATTGATTATTAATAATATTTTAATACATTATTTAATTTTCTGAAGTTTCACTTCTGTCAGCCAGTCCCAATACTGCAATAGTTTTCTTGGACCCATAAGCAACTTGAGTAGTTCCCGAAATATATATTAGTCTTCAAGCATGATTACAATTTTTGTCTTTCATTTGGTCTGTGAAATATCATAAAAAATATACTCCATGAGAAAAATTATTAGTAACTATCTTGAAGAATATTTATACAACTTTCAATTTTTGCTATGAAGGACATCTGTAATCCTAGTGTTTTTTTTTTCAAAATTAAGTATTTAGCCGAAAAATGAAATTTGGGAAAAATCGGTGTAACCAAGTTTTGTGTGTACTAAATATCTATAACAATGGAATACTTTAGAATTTAGTGTTTGAAGTCCTATATATATATATACAACCATAATATTATTTTAGTTTATATATAGCATAGTAATTAACATTAAGTTTTTTATTAATATTTAACCGTTTTTTTCTGGCCTGCACTTAGTATACTTTTTAAATATCATATTGTGCTAAGGTCAAAACTTTTTTTTTTTTTAAATAGTTTATTCATTGTTATTTACAACTGTATAAAAATATATACAAGTAAATATGCTGTAGGTGACATAGTGACATGATACAAACATTTGGAGAATCTACCCATTGATAGAACTCTAATAACATTTCTAGAGGAGAAGATCTCGTGACCATCTTCTTTTCAGACGCCTAGGAGGATTATTAGGTAATGAAGGAGAAGCCAGGTTAGAAACAAGTGGATTTGGGTGGTTGGGAAGTTTATCATGGAAGGAATGGTATCTGGTTCTGGCCAAATCGGCAACATAGGAGACATTGAGGGCCTAATGGGTGACTTGATTTGTGCTAAGTAAGGAGCATTGAGGATTTTACGAAGGATTACGGTCAAAACTTAAGAACTAAAAACGCAATGGTTCTAAATTCATATATTTTTTCTTTTAGAACGTTTCGTGGATACTAAAATTAATTATTGACATTAATCAGGGTAGAGGGGTGATGCAATGGGGAAGGCGAGGACGAATCCAAGGACCTGGTTTCGAATCCGGCTGTTGCAGGTAATTATTTATTGCGTTACTGTAGCCGTGAGTCAACCGTGTAGGTTCGGGCCCTTCGGTGTCCACTCATTCTATAAAGTGGGTATCCACAAACCTGGCGGTTGTTTGTGAGATTAGAACAGATAAGAAACAGTACTTCCTTACAAAAGTGCTAAATACCTGACACTTCATGGGTTGTATTCAGCTTTTTATTTTTCTATAATAATAATTAAGAATTAATTTCGGGAAATAATAATCATGAATTATCCCATTACCCATCTCTCTCACCCCTCCCCCACAGTCTCTTATTAAACTTTGAGCTATTATCTTTTCTTTCTTCTTCTAGTCGTTATT
>NW_027109944.1:424427-427963 GCF_000696795.3 Halyomorpha halys | reverse complement strand
TAATTTTAAACAGATCCAGCAGTGGTACTGGTTCATATTAACTTAGTAAAAAATAATATTAAAATACATATAATATTTATTGACTGATTTTCTTCTATTAATAATCAGAAATGAAGATTATCGATTCTATGTAATTTAGAAGCTGAAAGGGGATCACAATATTCCCGAAACATTCTAGAAGAAAAAATATATGGGTTAACGAGTGTTCAAGAAAGGTTATGGAAAATTATTATATATTAAGTCAGCAATTCAGCACATCAAGCTCCTGTCCTCTTTGAACAATCCAATCTAAGAACAAACTATTATTGTGACCAGATGATCGATGTTGTGCTTTTTAAAAACAAGATAGACCTTAGCTATGGAACTTTAATGATATTTTTTTTAAAAATTAAAATCACCATATCTGCGTAATTTTAACCACAGACCAGGCGGCGGAAGCTAATAGAAGATGACGGACAAGAAGAGATAAGAGATGATATAATCTTCAATGACCATCACCTCATCAGAAAGGTGATATTGTATAATCTATAACATGCATTTATCATCTATTACCTAAATCATTACTAACTAATCCTACTAACAATATTTTAGCCCACTTTCAGCCTATGAAAACGTTCATACCATGAACCTTTTTATAGATTATAAATTATCAATTATATAAATAAATTTATAAATTATCAGTATTTTTGGAAATTTTTTCTACAATGCATAATTTATTTCTTTAATTTCAAAAAGTCTGACCACATCAGTTCTTTACCAGCAATAGCAATCGATATTAATTAATGTTGATAATTTGAAACCGAAGAAGATAATTTGCTATTAGTCACAGCGAAATATTTGAATCTTCATAATTCTTGAAATGTTGTTCTACTATATGCTTACATTATAAGTCGGATAAGGTTTTTAAATTTTATCTAAAAATTTGTTTTGATGGAATAATTTTTTTTTTTTTATACTTGGAATATAAATTTTTTTGGGCGTTTTTTTATTTACATCTGATATATACTAAAAGCTAAAAGAGTTGTCAAGAACGGACATCACCTGGACTTGAGACCAGATCATGGCTGATAAAAGAAAAAGTAGAAAACATGTGATCAACATATTTATTTCTAATTGAAAAAAAATTCACAAAATTCTTTAACATGTAAATTACTAGCAAGATTTTTAATAATTTAAATGTAGGGCTCTAAATTACTAAGTAACAAGAAGATTCCAAGACACGAAAAAAAATGGCGAAACTCTTACGATCCCCCTTAGGTAATGTAATAAGAATAAGGATCGGCGAAATCCATTGTGCTATCCCAGAAAAACCTGGAAAAAAGTGGGTTCAATTATTTCGAATCGACAATACAAAAATATTTTTAAGGAATAGATTTTTGGAGGCACTAATTTCAAAGAAAAGGGATTTGATAAAATATGGTCAATTAAATAGAAATCAGAAATTAAAAATATTAACGCCTGACCAACCATCTTTCTTAGCAACATGGTTATATGTAAAATTTTACATTAAAAATTTTGTTGGAAGAAAATTTATGGTAATAAAAGAAAGCAATCCAAAATTTTTCGCTATCAAAAATAACAAAAGAATCAAACGAATATTCCATAAAAAAGGAACTAAAATAGTAACTGAATTAAGTGAAGGACCTTCTCAAAAACTTGATATAACCAAAGAAAATACATTTCCTGGAAAATCATTGCCTACCAAGAAAATATGTGTCAAACACTACGCTAAAGACAATGAAGATTTAGGAAAAGAGGAAAAACCTACACCTAAAGAATTCAGCCTGGGTCCTTTGAAAAAAGAAAAAGAAGCTAAAAATGAAAAAAAAATTGTCAACGTAGATGGATCAAATAATAACTCTGCTCAAATGCTTGTAGAATCTAAATTAGATAAAGGTAAAAACTTTAGTCTGAATAATTTTATGAAAAAATATAAATTTTTCAATATTGTAACTAAAAAAGGATCAGGTAAGGAATTTTTTTCAAATTATAAGCCTTCCCAAGAACTGAAAGTGACAAAAGTAAATTCATTTTATGAAAAAACATTGCCTGAGATGAATGTATTTGTCAAACTATTCATTAAGGATAATAAAAATGTTTACAAAAAGGCAAATCAATCAATTAAAACATTTAGTATGAATTGTTTAAAGGGAGAAAAGGGAGAAGAAACTAACAAAAAACCATATAAAGTAAATATATCAAACGATGGACTATTCCGGAAACTTAAAGTAACCAAAGGAAATCGGTTTTCCGAAAATACATTGTTTACAACAAACGTTTCGATGAAACCCATTAGTAAGGAAAAGCAAAATTTGGGCGAAAAGACAAAACAATCGACTAAAAACTATATTTTGGATTATTCAAGCAATAAAAAGGACACTGATGTTAAAAAACCATTAGGCAAAGTAAATATATCAAGGAGACTTAATAAACATCTTGAAGTGACCAAAGAAAATCAGTTTTCCGTAAAAACGTGGCCTATGATAAAAAGATTATTTAAACGCTATACTAACGAAAAGCAATATTTGAAAAAAAAGATAAAGCAACCGAATAGAAAATTTAGTTTTAATCGTTTCAGAATAGAAATGAAATCGGCAAATACTGAAGAATCCCGTGAAGTAAATATTTCGAATAAAAAGTCTTCTCATTATCTTAAAGTAGCTCAGGGAAATTCAGGAAAGGACATTGGTGAGAAAACACAGCTCCCTCAAGAAATAATCCAACTGTTGCCAAAGCATATTGAAAGATACAATGCGAAAAATTATAGTAACAAGAAAAGCAATAAAAAGGTCGCTGGTACTAAAAAACAACCAGGCGAGGTAAATATGTCATATAAGAAACCTAATCAAAAACTTGAAGTGGCCAATGATCATCAGTCTTCCGAAATAACCTGGCCAGTGATAAAAAGATTTTTTAAACGCTACAATAATGAAAATCAGTATTTGAGCAAAAATCTGAGTAAGCATGAGAATGGTCATGTCAGAAAGAATGTACATCCTTTCGAAATGAATGAAGTTCTACAAAAAACAAAAAAAATATCTTTGAACAAAACTCCAGAAGATTACAAAACGAAGTTTTATAATTCTGGACAAATATATAGTAAAAATAAAGGTGATACCTACGACGAGTGGCGCTCTTGCAAAACGAAAAAGTCGATTAAAAACATAGAAAGTGTCTCTGAAGAGGAGAAAGACCATTACAGATCGATGAAAGAGACAATTAAAGAAGATTCTTTCATCTTGCAGGATTTTCCCTGCAATAAGCAACAATATCAAAGCAAAAGGGAGGAGAAGTCATCTAAAGATGATCCTGATATGAATAAAAACAATATTTATAAAAAAGAAAATATTCCTTGCACAGTGAAAACTTATCGATATCATGGACATGAACAGGTAATAGACCTTTACCTCATGGGAAATAATGAGTCTTTTATTAAAAAGTCCTATCCTGGTAAATGGAAGAAGAAATCAATTAAAGAGAATCCGTGCGAACTGCAGGCTGATTCCTGCAAAAAGCAGCAGTATCCACCTAGAGGT
>NW_027109944.1:416330-424193 GCF_000696795.3 Halyomorpha halys | reverse complement strand
CCATATCGATATCATTCTTATAAAAAGAAGAAAAGTCAACATGAAAAGGTAACGGACCCTTACCTCCTGGCAATTAATGAGTCTTTTAATATAAAGTCAGGTCCTTGTAAATGGGAGAAGGAATCAATTAAAGAGAATCCGTGCGAACTGCAGGCTGATTCCTGCACAAAGCAGCAATACCCTTGCGAAGGCATGGGATCAATCGAAGAAAAATATCCTGAGTTGATAAAAAAAAACACTAACAAAAGTTCTTGTAAAAGAAAATCATGTCCATTACAAACTTGTAAAAATAAGGAAAATCAAGTTGAAAAGGAAGCAGAACCTTGCATGAAATTTGATACACCCTGTATGGAAAATGTCGATCCTTACACATTGAAGGAGCCAATTCATAATGAAGAAGTTCCCTTCACTGAACCAAAAGAATCTTACGAAAGGGAGTCAAATAAAATTAGAGAATATTTAAACGAAAATCTGGATGATGCTTGTAAATGGAATGAGATAAGTAAAAATAAAGATGAGCACTTTGAACAGCTGGAAGAACCCCGTCAATGGAAGGAGACAGGTGACTCCTATACAGAACCAGAAGATCTTAGTAAATCTATTAAAAAGAAATCAGATTCCTATGGGAAGAAAGTAATTACTTTTGACACTCTGCAAATAAATGATGCTTGCCAAAAGATACTACCAAACAAAAAGGATAAAAAACCTTCCAATCAAAAGGAAGTTCTTAAGGAGGGAAAAATAATTTCTGGGATTTCTTGCAATAAAAAAGATACTTCCAGCAAAGTAGATAGGTGTAGCTGCATAGAATCTCAAACAATATCAGAGGTTACTTACAAAAAAGAAAATAATCTTCGAAAGAAAAAAACAAACCATTACCAAGAAATTAATCGTTGCGAACAAGAATCATCTTTTCCTTGTGAAAAAGAAGGAAGTTTATGCACTAATAAAGATGCTTATGAGGTATCGTTTTCTGGTGAAAAGACCTTGGATCTAGAAGAAAGTTCTGGGGAAAAAAAAAGTTTTTATAATATATCATTTCCGGATGAACAAACTGAAATTTTGAGTAAGAAAAAAATAAATCCATGCAATAAGATATTTGAACGGTGCGAAAAGAATGAAGAAATGACTAAAAACTGGAAAATGAATGATTTCAGCAAGACGGGAGAACATCCTTCCAAGGAAGTATATCATACTAAACGAGCGGGGACTGGAAGTATGATGATAACAGATTGTGCAAGTCATAAGAAGATTCCTAGTACGATGAATGTAGAATCAAGCAAAGCATTTATAGAACCTAATAATATGATAACCTCTTGCACTGAAAGTAAGGAAGGAACTCACAATAAGGTGGATAAAAGAAGTTGCGTAGATTGCCAAACAATATCTGTACTTTCATGCAATAAAGAAAATGCAAACTTTATAAAGAAATAAATCCAACCGAAATAGAATCATCTTTACCTTGTGGTAAAGAAGAAAGTCCTGGAAAAAAGATAAATTCTAATGAGGAATTCATTTCAGGTGATAAAGAATTGGATCATTATAAAAAAAAAAGTAAAGGTGAGAGTAAAAATTGTTCCGATCCTTGAAAATCTCTGGAAAAAGGAGGAGTTAAGTAAAAATAAGGATTTCTATAAAGCGAAGGAAAAACCTTAAAAATTCAAGAAGGAATGAAGCCAAAGTAAAGATCTCTTGAGTGTCGTAGCAGTTTATTGCGAATGGCAGAAAGAAGATTATTCCATGAAAGTAGATATACAAAATGTAAGTTCCTTTTAAAGAGAAAGAAGCTCTTTTGGGACAAATCAAACGTTTACAAATAAATATCTTACTAGAAAGATGGATATAATATTACAAACATGAAAGGAGAAGAAAAAGAAATCTTCCAGTTATCGAGAAAACTGCTTCCGGAAGAACAATAATAAGGAAATATAACCTTATGAATGATTTAATTCTTGCCCTAAAAAAAAACATAAGATGTGTAATAAAACAAATGAAACAAGAAATAACCGCTGCCAGTTCTATAGCTTGTAAAGGCTTCTTAACATATACTACATCAATACTCAACATTCCCAATATTGTAATGGTATAATGGATTATGTGAAAACGCTAGATTCTTTATATTCAACGATAGAGTGTGTTATTGAACGTGATTTGAAAGATATGTGCAGGGAAAACGTCTTCAATACGAAAGGGGAGCTAGAAAGGTTCAAAAAGTACCCGAAAGATCACAATAATAACTTAAATTATAAACATCCTCTAATGTCTAAAGTACTAGTAATTGTAAAACGCGAAGATTTACATTTCGGTTTTTCCGAGAATTACGATCTCGATAAACGAATAGAAAATGAACACAATTCAGGTAACAGAAAGATGAATTCTAAAAATGAAACTGTAGGAACGCGTAATATTTCTTTTAAAACAACTTCTGAAAGAAATATTACAGTTGATATTTGAGAAAAATTCGGACAAAAGCGGGACTTTATCATAGATTATCACAAGAGATTATGAATTTCAGTGAAAATCCTTTTTGAAAGATTATCAAAACCACATTTCTGTAACAATAATTAAAAGAAATATTCGCGTGAAATAACAAATTGCATCGATGCCGTACATTTTTTTTATTTTAGAAAAAGCTTAAATAAAAAAAAGGATTATATATGCGATTCTAAAATTTTATTGTTACATATATTTGTATATTTTTCTTTAAATAATAATACATTCCTTGGATTTATGTACCAATGGTAAGGAATGTAAGGTGAGGGTTATGCACCGGATTCGAGCACTGAGTGTATCTACATCAGGATACAAACAGCAGCGGAAAGACAACGGGAAATTTCAAGGCAAACGTCATTGGTTCGATAATTAATGAATGGGAATTGATCGTTGGTTGTAGGTTGCATGCTATCCCTCGTTAATGGTGATAGGTTCTAATAAATTTAGGGCTGGGGGAGGGGTGTAGTCACCATCGATCCCGCCATTTATTTAAGAGAGATTTCAATTTCCTCGAGGAGCCGGGTCGGGTACCACCGCCAAGAAGCTGGCATCCAATCTATCTCCCACTCTAAACCTCCTTTTAAAAAACAAATCGACCCCGGCACCAATTTACACCCCACACCGAGTGAAAATTGTCCCTATGACACGCGACGTTCACCTCATTTGAATTTCAACGTAATGTGTTGTTCAATTTTTTTTTCCCAAATAGTCTTATATAAATAACTGATCATAACAGTTTTTCGAAACCTACTGATGTAGATCTACTATGTAGATCAGGTTTGTTGTTCAGAAAGGGGAGATTTTACATTTCGTTGGAGGAGGGATTATTGCATAGAATAACAATCAATTCATTTGTTCACCTTCCATAGTCCAACAATTTTACAATAAACTAAATATTAATAACTAAAGAAGGACAATTTTCCTGGACAAAAACCTGTTTTTACTCACCTTAGTGACGTTCATAGCTCAAGAAAAAAAACAAAGAGACTTCTTGTCAGATTTGTTGAGGAACAAGCGAACCTGATAGTGAAATAAAAGGAAAAAAAACATTATTTCTACACTTAAGAAAAAATAATCTAGAATTAGTTGTCGTTTCCGTATTAAAACTATGAAATCTAGCCTAAAATTCATCGAAATTCGAACAAATTTGACATTTTTTTAATGTGTCAAAAAAAACAACTCTGTTCAAGTACTTCAAAAATGACAGTTGCCATTACTACAGCAAATTGAAGATTAAAACTTTTACTTTGTGTTCAATCTCACAAATCTATTAACTAAAAATGAGAATTAACTGAATCCAGTATTTTGTTAAAGCACAAAGAAGTTTGGAAGAGGTTGGTTTTCTAGGGTTTGACATTGGTCATTCAGAATGCTATAGTGTAATATAACCCAGGGAAGTCTACGGATCACTTAGCCGGAAACCACCACCACTCCCAGACTTAGGGATTCCCCTCCAAAAATGTTTAGGGTCACTTTTATTGTGCCTTTGTCTGTTAAAATTTTTCGACTGATGCTCGAACACCAGAAAAAATAATTAATAAAATAGTTCTAGCGATATGTGTTTCCGGAGCCTACCGCCACCCATCTCAACGCTTTGGCGGGTCACTTGTTAGGAACCACTGTTATAGATGTTTGTTTATCCGACAACAAATAACTTCTGTATATAGTTATACTACAATTATGTAAAGAAGGACGAATTATCCTAGTCTGGCTATATTGAGAAGACCGACATTTATTACGTGAGACACCCATAAAATGAAATTTAAGTTCAAACGTCCTCTCTCCCCCTCCCCCCTGCTGATATCTTAAGATGCCTCTACACGTTTGACAAACAATGGCTAATTCGCGCATCCGCAAGCATGTGCATAGGTTATTTGGATTGGCTTGTCTAAGTTGATCTAAATTTGTGGCCGACCCGTCGGTTGTCGACTTCAGGGCACAAATCGAAGGACGCTTGTGCTGCATCCTCACGTTTTTTCAGTTATAATTGTTTTAGAACTGCCAACAGATAAATTTTTGTCGTCTCAATGTTTTAATTAATTAAAGAATTTACCAAACTTTCGGATTCAATAACTAACTTTAATTTAAGATGGTATATTTTAAAAATCTATCTATTCGGGGTAAATCTATTGTTTCCATGTTGTCAATTAACGTTTGCAGTTTAGTTTTGATTTAATACAGCCCAAGTATATATTAATAAAGACATTACATGTCTAGATAATTAAATAACCAAATTTATGATTAAAATTCTAAAATGAAGGTTAAATTTATAGGTTATTTAGTAATATTTCTATGAATTGTTATCATCTACAAAATACTTTGCTAATATTTTTCCTTTCACTTAGCCTATCTTTATTTTGTTCCTTTTTATAATGAAGATCGAATGAAATAGTCGAATAAGGCCAATAGAACATACAAGCGTGTGGATATCGTCGTATTTGTACAAAACTTAGATTTGCGGAAATGAGAAAACGTGAAATCCAGCTAGTAGATAAAGGTGATACAACAATGATCAGTCACCATGATTTTGTCTGCAAACGCCACATTTTCAATACAATTGGATTTTTTTTTCAATTTTCATTGCTTTTGGAGTATGTTTTTTACTAAAAATTATATAAACTTGACAGATTTTTTTCTTTTTAATCTAAAAATATCTAATAGTAACCATTTGTTTTATGATACTAAAAACAACTAACTACTAATTTGAAATTAAGTTAACTTATAAATTTTTATCAACCAAACTAAATTCCATAAATTGATTTATTAGATAAACCAGCGTTTGCAATATACAGTTTACCCCACCCTTCACTCTTCACACTTATCCAGTATTCACTTTTTGATCAGATGGCAACACTGTTTCAGGTAACAGTTACTTGCTAGTTCTAGAACATTCTTTTCGATGTCCAATACATTTTGTGATAAAAGGTAGTATTTTAAGAGTAAAAACAAAAAAAAATGGGTTAATCTGATTATTGTTCGGAGAATACTAATATCTTCATCCATAATATCAAGAATATTAGTATCCAATGTTTATATATCTTTGAAAACATATCATTTCATAGTGATATTATAATTTGATTTCCTCATTGGAAAAATTAACTATTTAGTAATATCCAGAACATAGAATTGATAGTAGTGAAGTATATAAAGCATTTAATAATATATAATTATCTATGTCCAATTTATATTTGTAATTTGTTTGGTCTTTAGTACTTGAGTGTTAGTACTTTAGCATTGTTCTTAAAAGACAAAATTAATACAGATACATTAGAGCATTGAGTTTTTAAAATTTAGAATATGCAATGTTATTCTTACTCTCTTCACAAAACTTATGATTTTAGAAGCAAGATTTGTAAATCATTAATACTTAAAGCAAAGAAAAGTGAATAATTAATACACACAAAGAATGAATTATGGGTGCGAAAACAAATTAATGATTCAGAAATGTTTCTGTTAGATATTTATTAGTAATCACATCAAGATTTATTTTACTAAAATAAACTTTGAAGTCTTTTTAAATTAACATTGATACAACTTGTTTAATGTAGTGTTAATTTTTTATACAACATGACTTCAGTTCTAGACTGCTTTATTCATAGTTGAAAAATCAATTAAAATATCTTGTTTCATCATAATGACTTATTCTATCTAATTTTATACTTATTCATTATTAATTTATTTATAGTTTAATTTCAAACTATCATCGATTCCAAAATGATAACTTTATATATTTGGATATTAAATTTTTATTTTTTCATTCACTTTTACTTAATGTCTGTTATGGATGTCCATAACATAGCTTTTTAATTTTTGATATAATTCAGTATATACTTCTGCTTAAAACCACCTTATTGTATCGAGGAAATACCATACATTTCAGAACATGTTAAACAAAGTTATATAGCTTTTCAAGTGAAACTTAATTACATTAGAAGGACATCTAAAAATACAATTTTAGTGGAACATAGTAAAAAAATAATATTAACCTTCAACTGGTTTGATGGAATTGGTAGAAAAAACTGGTAAGATAAAGTTTAAGGAAACATTTTTCAAATGTATTTAATTAAAAATTAATCTATGTCTTTAATCTTGTAATATATTTTGTTATAACTCCCTTTTTATAGTTTCCATACCAAAATGTTTTTAAAAAATAATAATCACTAAAATTGTCCAACAAATTTTATTCACTTTCTTATTTTTCTTCATAATTTGACCTAAACAATAGAAAATGCTTAACAGAATGGAGAAAAAACTTAACATCTTATTGCTTAATATTTGTAAAAACAAGAAATACAGATAAAACAAAAAATATATAAATTATATTAAAAATGTGTAAGTCTAGGCACAAATTTTACAGAACTGGTGGTATTAAACATTTGATCTGCAATGTATATGCATTAAAGTGTTTAATATCTATCCAATTTGCTCTATGAAAGTGTTACAATATTAAGGTATTATAATGAGAAGTATGGTTATAAAATGAATAATAATTTTTTTTTATTTATTTAATGTAATTTACAACTGTATAAAATAATACAATAGGTAAATATGTTGTATGTTTCATATACACTTGAAAATCGTGGGAAGGAACCACCCATTGGTGGTACATCAAACATTAATTTAAATTAGAAGGTCCCGTGGCCATCTTCTTTTCAGACACCTCAGAGGATTATCAGGGATTTTTAACGGTGAAAGATTAAGGATGGTTAAGGAGTTTGGAATGAAAAGACGCATATCTGTTTTGGGTCAAATCTGCAACGAATGGGATGTTAAGGTCTTTGTGAATAAGTTTATTTGTAACGTAATAAGGAGCATCATGGATTTTAGGTAGGAATTTGGATTGTAACGATTGGATGCGGGAAGAATTTGATGGTTTGGTGGAGCCCCAGAGCTCAATTCCATATGTCCAAATCGGTCAGATTATCGTAGTGTACACTAATTTTTTGTAGTGAATGGGAATTTAGAGCATTTGTCAAGTAAGTGTTGTAGCAATCGGAATCTACAAGCAGTTTCTTGTAGTTTCAGTCTTGTGTGCGGATTCCAAGTAAGTCTCTTGTCAAGATGGAGTCTTAAGTATCAAATCTGTTCAACAGGCATTAGTGGAGTATTTAGAAAGGATACTGTAGGACAGGATGGTAGAGGTTTCCGACGGAGAGTATAGGTGATCTGGTGGGATTTGTCAGGATTTATTTTGATTCTCCAGATTTTTGCTATTCTTCTATAGATGTTATGTGTGCCTGTAGTGTTTGTGATGCATTAGTTGGGTCGTTGTTTACAGAAAGTATAGATGTGTTATCAGTGTGTGTTAGGACTGTGTTAGGGTGGGTTGGGATGTCAGCTTTATAAACTGTATAAAGAACGGGACCTAAG
>NW_027109944.1:411411-415790 GCF_000696795.3 Halyomorpha halys | reverse complement strand
TATATATATATACATCAGGAGAAAATATTTAGATTACTCTTAAGTTCTTATTACTGATGCTATTGATTCTTGATCAACTGAGAGTTTTTGTTTGAAACTTTTACTAGTCCAGAATTCCCCATCCTGAGAGACTCCTTGCAAAAAGGGATAAACTTAAGGAAGGTGTAGAAAGAATTAAATAATTTGCAAAATGAAATTTCAAGGAAAAAAAAAATACTTAGTTTACTCTGGATGGATACAGAGAGAAATGCTTTATTGATAAAAAGCAATGCTGCCCAAATATAGTCTGCTGCTATAACACACAGCATTTTAAACTATCTAAAATGACAATATTTTGTATACTAAGCAACAAAGAAGCTGAGCAATTTTACCAGACCTCGTTGTTGGTATAAGCCTAAGCTACACAAAAAGAAGAATTAAGGTAGCTAATGGTAAAAAGCAAATCAATACTGACAAAACGGAAAATTCTAAATTGTTTCTCGAAGGATCTTGTGAATAAAGAAGCAAAATTCTGTTTCAAATGGATAGAATCGATTAAAGAAAAGTTTACTGGGCTTTACATTTTTTCAGGAATGTAGTATTTAAAAAGTGATTTTTGAGATTTATAAATTATTGTGATCAGACAAATTACTTATTTAGTCTAAATTTTTTTGATTTTAACACCTTAAAATACTCTATAATTGTCTCAAAAAATAGTTAAATAATTATTAATGTGGTCACTCGTTCTTATTTTGTTAGTATACAGCTATACAGGTCATCATATGAGTCAGTGTAAACAAAAAATTGTGACCTCAACTAAGTAGAATCTCCCATGTGTAGGTTTCGTCATATTTCGGATGAAGAAACAGTTTATCACATCATCTGTTGTGGAATAGTGGCTTTCTGTTTTGATGTTCTTGGTGTTTGTTATTGATCGTAAAGTAGGCCCTCTGCAGTGTAAACTAAATATTTAGTGTTCAAGAAGGTGTTATAGCTAGATTTATTATTATAATAAGCTATATTTCTATTTTGTGTATAGGAAATTTAAAGACTTTTTGAGGGGAGAGGTACGAACTTGAGTAGTTACTTAAAGAAAAACTAATGATTATGGATCACTGGCATTTAATGAAAATATTTTATTTGATTATTCATTGTCTTTGTATCCTTTCTAGGAATAGGAGGTGGCAAAGGAAATGGTATGACGAAGACAGGTATGCTAACTGTGAAAATGCTCTGCTTTAAATTATCTTGTCAGTGTTACTCAATATTTTCAATTTCATATTTATTTTTTGTTGTAGCTACAGTCAAAATGAGTGGTATGAAGAATATCCAGATGCAAAGTACAATCAAAAATCATCAAAAAGAGGCTACGAAGAACCATATTATCATTCCCGTAATTCCAGTGTTAAAAGAAAAGGTGAAAATAATTAAATTACTATTTAGGCATGTTTTTGGTTCTGGAAATCCTTAAGATTTTTTTTCCAAATGGGTAAGATTATGAAACAGTTTACACTTCACTTATAGCTATAAAAATGAGTTTCCATTTGTTTGAAGAAGTTGTTAGTTGGTCTAGATAATTTAAATTGTTTTCATAACTTGGTAGTTTGTTACTGTAGTTCTTGGGTTTAAAGCGTAACTGAAGGAGTAACTTGTGCCAGACTAGTTCTCCTAATTTCAGTTATTGGAACCAGCCTGGCATATGTTCCAGTAGATATTTCTAACTAACTACATAAAAAAAGATGTGGAAAAAAAAACAGGAAAAAAGCTTATTATTATATAACTAGTTCCAAAATTATTTAAATAAATACCTGTGAAACTATTCCTTCCTTTTTTATTTTTTTTTTCATGTTTAATTGTCTTCAACGTTTCGGGGTCTTATTTCCAAATCCAGCCTTTCCTTTCCTCATTATTAGGACATAATTTACATTACTTTTTTCTTTTGTTAATTTCATTCATATAATTATATTTTCTCCAATTTATGATTTGTCCTAAATTCACATGGAAACTTTTCATACTTAAAACACTTAAAATATTACTTAACTATCGACTGTTCCTTCTACACTATGAATGTTTGTAAGATAAGAGATATACTTTTATGGATGAAATTAGAACTAGAAAAATTAATGTAATTCTGAAGATGAAGAAAGGACTCCAAAACTTTAAATAGAAATAAATAAAAGAAAAAAAACAGAGAACTAATTTCACTTTTATTGAAATAATAAGAATACATATTAATACTTTTCCATTAATGAATATAATTACCTTTAGAAATTATTCATTATACATTAATGTCCTTTATAAATTTCAGTAAAAAACAATTTTTTTTTAAATATTCATGTGCATTGTGTGAAGTACTGTGCTTAAAAATACATAAGTATAGCATTACATTGTTAATTAATACAATTAGAAATTAAAATTTCTAGGAGCTTAAAATTACCAAAGGTAAGGATAATCGGACAAGTGCATAAATGATTTTCCTCAATTTTTTTTTTTTTTTTTTTGGGAGAGATTCTACCCTTGGAAGTTTGAAGTAAATAGGATGGATTTATTTCAAACTGCTGCATATAATAGTATTTAAAAAAAATTAAAGATAAAAACCTGTTAATGCAATTATGTTAACTTACCTTTATATCCTACTAATTTGATTATGAAGCTGTTCAATTTTTTGTTGACTTATCAGTTAGAGGAAGTAAGAAACATTTATCAAGTTATATTGTTTCTCAGAAGTTAACAAGAGCCGAAGGCCAAGTTTAGAAAGGCAAACTACTTTGTACGACGACCAATATTATGGAGATAGTTTCTACAATTCAGGGGACCAACAGACCTACTCAAAGGATAATAGGTATGTTCCATTGTAGTTATGATAATGTTGATGGTATTTTTAGTTATAATAATTGTTATTTGTCAGATATTTATAAATTTACATTTTATTTATTTATTTGGTCATCGCTTCAACCCCTTGGACATTTTTAGATGGATCTTTTTTTTTAAACATATTTTTATTGCATAATTATAGAATGCACAATATTTACCATATTATTTTGGGATAACCATTTATACAATATGCTTTTCCTGATACTAATTACATTTTACAAATTTCTTCACTTTATATTTTGGTAAAACAAACCAAAAGGGGGGAGGACCAAAACATCATTGAATTAAATTTAATACATAATATTGAATGGAGTAAAATACATATCATTGGGTAGGCTGAAATACACATCATTGATTTATGTTTACATTAATATATATTTAGTTCTTTTGTGTTTATATTTACGGGTAGAAGTTTTAGTATAATTTCATATTTTTATATTTTATTAGATGGTTTAATAAAAGTTGGAATAAGACTGGAAGGAATTATGTCAGTTTATATGTGTAATCCTGTATATATTTAATTCAGTGTTAATTTTAGATATTCCATTATAATATGGATAGTTATTAATGATTCTGAGGCATTTGTTTTGAAATGCTTGTATTTTTTTTTTTTTATTGATTGAACTAATTACACTCCATATAGGGCAGGGATAAGTTAAGATGGGTCTTTTAGTGCCGCTTTATGTATTATCAATTTATTCTTAGATAATTTTGATTTTGTATTAAAGAAAGGATAATTTTGTAGACAGAATGATAAATATCCGAGTAGGATCTAGATAGCCTATGTTCCTTCCTTATGGTCTCACAATTATCCAGTTGGATATCAGATTCGATATAACCTAGCCAACATGTCTAGCAACATTGCTTAATGTTTGTGTCTCCCGACAGTTCAAAATGGACATTGTACTATATTCATTATATATATTGTAATAATTTTAAAAAATATTAAATTAAAATAAAAAGAATCTGAATAGTTTTTTAAACTTTTTTCAAATATGAAAGAATAACTTGGGTTCAAATTAAGAACTTTGATATAAAATAGAAAATATAATTTTATTATATTAAAAGAAAGAGAGAGACTCTTAATCTCAGGGCGTGTGGTTGCTAGACAATCAGAATACAGATACAATAATTACTCTTAATTTAAATTAAAATCTATTTTACACATGTATCTATTATTATACATACAAAACTAACCAAGCTCTATATACTAATGATCCTCCTTTGTTGATTCTTTGGCGCCTTCCTTGTTCTCATCTTATTGTTCTGTCCTAGCATCAAATATGGCTTCCTTCTTGACAGAAATTGTCCCCTTCCTACTAAGAGACCATCTCTCCTTGGCGCCACCAACAGAACTCCCTCTTCCCTTACAAAACAAAACCTGCCTTGAGGTTACATGTAAACATCCATTGTCCCACAACAGTTAGGGATTTTTCCAAATGATTTACTTTCTGAATATTATTCATTAGCTTTATTTCTTGATTTCTATTTTCCTTTAATTTCCTATATTTTCAATTATGAGGGGA
>NW_027109944.1:400307-411155 GCF_000696795.3 Halyomorpha halys | reverse complement strand
TATATATATATCACATTGAATGTAATATTTGCAATATATTTACTTTCCATTTTCCCTATTTATGGTCCATACAATTGTTTGTTTTTTTATTTATGCTTTCAGTTGTCGTTGACAAAGATAGTTAATTGGAATTATGTTTCCTCGTTTCTCATAAACATTTTTTAATTGAATTTAAATCCATTATCATCCTGCTCTGCATATTTTTGGAACAAAGTTTTATGTCGTCGGCCAGTTCATAATGGCTATAAAATTCTTCATTGTAGGCTAAATATTTATGTTGTTATAAATGCTTTTTATTATTGATGGCCAATATCAATTTAATGATGATGTCAAGTCATGTCAAATCAGATATTTTTTGTTCCCTGTTATTTTGTAAAATTATTATATAAATCAGTCATCTTCACTCTGCAGAATTCCATTGCCCACTAAGCCAGAAATTAACTCTTTGACTGTGGGGGCTCCTCATGAAAACCACTTAAATACACGATTCTCTAAATATTTTCTTTTCTTTTAATTTAAATAAGCATTATATAATGTATATCATTGTATAAATGTAATATTTAGTCAAATAAAAATAGATTAAATACCGTTTTATTAATATGATGATACATTGTTTCTATATCTATCTTTGCAATCTGCAATAAATTAATGAATGACCTGGGCAGAATAGCCTGCAAAAGTAATTCTAAATTTAATGTAGGGAAGAATTTATAATTGAAGATGTCCTTGAGGATGGCTAAAATGGCCAAAATGTTGGACTGTTGAAATAAAAAGTGTTGAGACAAAAAAGGATACAAGTTTTGATTTATTTAATAAATAATTACCTTGTCTCAAGAAATTGAAATAATATAATTATCTTTATTGTTAATAAAATGTTCTAAAATTGTAATTGTAGTAACTTGTTGAATGACAATTAATGTTATCAAAGATACAAATTAACTGTAAATTCAATGTGAGGAAAAGATGGTCGGAAGTTATGGTTAGTAGAGAATAATAAACACTAATAAGTGAATCTTACTTTATTTTTGTTGACATTTTGGCCTAAATTTTGGGCCTTCATCAAGGCTCAAAAAAAATGAGATAACAAGAAATTAAGATGATAACAAATAATACTAAAATAAGATAACATAATGTAATCTTGCAAATTTATGAATTTATACAAAAATAAAACATTGTGTAAATTCTTACCTTTACAATATTATCTGAATCTTCTTTAAATTTTCCATTCATAATTGTAGCTCTAGTGAAAATACATATCATCTTTTTCATTGAAAGTCGAGTACTGTTGCGAAGTTGTATTGATTGATATTTCGGAGAATTATACGCATGCCACTGTTTAATGTTAAAAAGTATGACTTCATGCCATGCAAATCTAGTGAATTCAAAAATTCAATTGGACAACTGGCAACTTCGTCTTGATTCAGTACTCCATTGATGGTTTTATACATTGTTGCTTCACTTGTTTAGTTAAGGGAGTGCATTTAGTTCAGAGAAGAAAACACCCTGGCAGGTCACCCTCAAACCTCACTATAGGACAAATTGTCCTGATGAAACTTATAACTAAAGTCGAAATGTTGGCACACATTACAAATAATTTTCAATCATCATTGAGTTTTCTTGTCCGATAAAACCCTTCAACCAACTTTTTACAATTCATCTATGGTGAATTAAATCTACTCCATTATTTTATAATATAACAACAATTTTATTTTTGATTTGATACATGAATGCTTAATAAAGATATAAATGTACAATGTTTTGCTATTTCATTTTTTTTTTCATTATTATTTCAGAGGATTCGACCAATCTTATGAATATGGCAACGATTATTATAATTATGGAAGTTCGTACAAGTTTCAAGATGATAGGTAATTGCATTTAAATTAAGTGTTATAAATCATTTATTTTTTATTAGCATTATTATGCCAGAACATTATATCGTAGGATGAGTGGTAATAGTGAAGTTTTTGCAATGATCAATTTTTTGCCATATATTTATGATCTGATGAAATTATCAATAATTGAAAAGTGAATGGATGAAGCATTAAAAAAAAATTAAATTTAAGTTTTCTCAAATTCATATGTTTATATCACACTAACATATGAATTTGAGAAAACTTAAATTTAATTTTTTTTTTCTGTTCTTGACTGAAAACCCAAATATTTGGCTTTTTAAAAAAAATTAAACAAGGTGCTATATAGAAAGACTATAATATAATACTTAAAATACTCCGCTGAGAAAAAATCTTTATTTTTCCCACAATGTCACTGTAACATCATTCATTCATAATTATCAGTTATTTGTTGATAATTTCATGTTCTTGATAATACTGATACAATACAATAATCTAATTTATGAACTGTTGTGTTGATGTTTTGCATGATAAATAATGTGACTGTATTTTATTATTCCTGAATAATTATGAGAAATATGTTATTATTCAAAACAAAGGGTCATTGGACAGCAATTTTAGAAAATGGTTTAATTCTAATTTTATACAAAGTATAGTCTTAGAAATAACAGGTTGCATAAGGGTATTTCCCCATTGCATTGTCTGAAGTGTTACGTTTTTGCCTTGGTTCTTATTTTTCAGAAACAATTTTACCCGCTTCTTTTTAAAATGATTTTATACAAAATTTCAGCATAAAACATTTTGAAACTTATCACAATTAACAAAAATTGGAAAAATAATCAACAGAATGGTTCTGATAGTGATCTTATATTTGTATTGATAAAAAAAAAAAAAAAAGAAGAAGATTTTATTCTTTTTTACTCTTATTTTTTACCTATATTTTTCACTTTTTATCAAACTTATTTTTGAATTCTTTAGATATGGAGAAGAAGAAGAGGATAGGCAGTGGGATAGTGGAGGAAGATATCGGAAATCAATGACATTAAAAGAGCAATATGAAAATCAGGTATTAGTTTATATTTTTGTGGGTTCAATGTGTTATACTGAAGAAAGATTTCAGTTTTAAAAATACTTTTTTCATTTGGTGTTTTTATTATTAATTTTACCAGAATATGATTCATTTTAGTGATACCACAGATATTGTCAGTCAAGTTGTGATAACATTTGTAATTTCACTTACCTATTCATGGGATATGAATAAATACATGGTTCATACATTAACATTTTTGTCTGGCAAACATTTACAAGTTTCTTGTAAGTAAAATGAAATTATAGGGATATTGGCTTAACTACTGTTTATAATCTTAATCAATGTATGCCTATTTATTTTATTACTATGATGCGGAGGTTTGGTTATACAATAAGTGAAGGAATAGGTGTTGTTTAAAGGAAAGAATGGATGAGGACTGGCAAATGGATATGGGAAGAGAATTCCAGAAGGAGGTTGCATGTATGATGAAGGATTTGCTAAAGAAGGCGGTTCTATTGGAGGGCATATTTAAATCAATCGGTTGGGCTCTGTTGTTTAATGAGTGGATGAACGAAGAGTGAGGAGATCAAGGATATAGATAGGTTTTTTGATGTTAAGAACTTGGAATAGGAAAACTCCAAGGAGGTATTGCCGTTGGGAGGTTGGATAGTGCCACTTCAACTTGGTATACCAGTGGGAGACTTGACATGCGCCTTGGAAACCCAAACATAAATCTTACAAAGCAGTTCATGAGTCTCTTCTGTCTCAACTCCAGTCCTGCAGATAGCCCTCCATAGACCAAGGAACTTTAGTCGAAGTGGGGGAAGACGAGAGAGGATACTAGGAGCTGATGGGTGTTCTGAGGAATGGAATTACAGAATCTTGGGAATTGTTTGAGTACAGTTATGGATTTACGTGTGATTTTGGAAATGTGATTATTCCAGGAGAGGTGTTGGTCGAAGGTGCCTCCAAGGTTTGTCCAAGAAATGAATCGGTTGGTTGTTGAGGAAGAGTAGAGGGATATGTTGTAAGCAAGAGTATTGCGTTTGTACTAAATTTTGAATTTTGTTTTTTGATGGAATGGCAAGTTGATCTTGTCAGTCGGTCTGAAGTTTCATGACCTTTTTAGCTTTTTTCCTGGCTTGTGGATTAGCACGAGTTCAGAAAGTATCCTGTATGTAGGCTTTTAAAAGTTGACAGAATGAAAATGACAGCTTTCCTGAGTAACTTTTTTATAGCCATGACTGGTATCAAGTCAAGGATCAGGACTTTTCTTTACTTGAAAAGACTCCCAATATGTTTTAGAATATCTTTTGGAGTGCTGAATTTAAGTGAAAGTTGTCGCTAGGGGCAGATTTAAATACTCATCAATGTCTTCATCTTGATGCCGATCTCTTTTACATTCTGTGTTGATGAGCGTCTTCTACAAATAATCTGCGAACGCTTCAGCTTTTTCTGCATTGCTAGCGATGAGTCCACTATTCCATTCCAAACTGGGAACGCTTTCAAATTTACATAATAGACTTCCTTTAGTCTTCCAGAGAGATTGATCCTTTGGATCTAAATCTTTTACATATCTCTGATATTTAGAATATACCATTCATCTAGTTCCTTTTTAATTGCATGTTTGAGTTTGAGGCTGTCATCACTTGGAGTGAAAAAGGAAGTTTAAAATTCTGTGTTGATAATATATAGAGAATATTAGGTTTAAAACTTGGTCTGTAAAACATAGGTTCAAATGGTACATGAATTTGAATATTGTGCTTTGTACAAATATCTAGTTAGAAATTTCAGGTAGAATCTAATTTTCGGGATTCCCAGCAAATTATTTTACAATTTATGTTATCTAAAATTTATGGTCACCTAGAGGTAAAAGTTATAAAAATTCATCTTTAAGTAGTTTATTATTTGGAAGTTTATAAACTATCTTGATGACTATAGAAGGAAATGAATTGAAATATTCTCAATATTTAATATGTAAGGAATAATATTTTCAATGATGTTAGTATTATTTTTAATTATTAAGGCTACATCGCCAGAAGGAGTCAACAATCTCTATCATTATTTGAGATTTTGTTTCCTGGGATTTTATATTTGATGTTTTGGGATAAATGTGTCTCAGTTGTACAAGCTATATCGATGAAGTTAGATTCAAGAACAATCTCGAGTTCATTCATTTGAGAGGATATGCCATGAGCATTCCTGTTTAAAATTTTCAATTTTTTCAGTTCAGTAGCCATAGATAAAAAAAATCAATATTTGAGAAGTAATATAATAATATTTCATTTTAAGTAAAGTACAATTATCAGAAGAGAATCAGTAACAGTAGATAATATATTGTTTACCTTAAGGTCCATTTGTGAAGAAAGAGGCTACTAATGTGGAAAATGTGTCATAACTTGTGGTAAATAATGTTTAACTTGCACTTAATGCAACAAGGCTCTAAGCAACAATAATTTTTTGTGTGGCCATATCTCTGACAGTTTTTACACATTTTTAATAGATACTGAAAAAAGAGGAGTAGGCTTTTTATCTTTATTTAGTATTTTGGATACATTCACTACTTCAAATTGTTTTTAATCTAACATAGCCCTTAATTCTTCTTCGATTATGCTATAAGGAACCTTCCTAATATTACTATGTTCAAATATTTATTTTTGTCAGTAAAAAATGTATGGTATTGTTTTTTCTTCATCATAATATTGAGTTGTAAAATAAGTTTGTAGCGTTTTTCAATATTTCAATTGAATTCTTTCTGTGTTTATAAAATCATGTTTACTTGGTCAATAATGTTTACATATTTAAAAAAAGGTTTATTTAAGGTGCTTTTATGCATCAGTTTCAACCGAGATTCCTTATCTTTAAGTGGTATTTTCCTTGCTCAAACTGGAAGAGAAAAAAATTTATTTTCGTCATTTAATGAATTTTTTATTTTCGAAAAGTAAAATCCATTGCATAGACAGTTAACAAAATTTGCAGTGTGTATGGCGATGAAAAAAAACCGTCCGTAAATGGTTTACTTGGTTCAGAACTGAAAATTTTGACTTGGGAGATGCATAGCGCTCGGGTTCTCCTTCAACTGTTGACCAAATTCAAGCATTGGCCACAGACAACCCCCACTCTATGACACAAGATATCGCAGAAATGCTTAACATATTTCATGGAAGTGTCTCAAATCATTTGGGGGCTGATATCGCAAATGCATAGTTCTCCACCACAATAACACCTGTCCTCACGTGTCTTTGCAGACCCGGCAGATATTATTGGAGATGGCTGGGATGTGATCCCCCAACCACCCTATTCACCAGACCTTGCCCCAACAAATTTTCACTTATTTCGGGCCCTTCAAAACTCTGTTAACGAGAAACACTTTAATTCGCTCGAGGACTGCAAAACGCAGATAGAGGAGTTCATTGCACAAAGATCTGAGAAGTCCTGGGAGGACGGAATTAAAAAATTGCCTGAAAGATGACAATATGTAATAGATCAAAATGGGTCATATATGTAATTGATTAAAAGTATTTACAAGAATCTGAAGTTTTTATTGAAATCACCAGTAAAAAATGCTACGAACCTATTTTACAACCCAATATTTAGTCATTATTCTATTGTGGTTTATGGTCGATAACTTAATTGGGTAGTAAATGGTCCAATGCAAGATGTATTTAATTCATTTAATAGAAGTTTATAATTAGTAGCATTGTTTAGAAATTTTGATGGTATTTTAACTGAATTGGATTGAATATCATTGGGGCTGTTGTTAATATTAGTGCTTGATATAGGCTTACCTGTCAAGAGTTCAATTTCAGCAAGATGATTAAATTTAATGTTAACTTTTATTTTTAGAGGAGTAATTTTTTGATAATACTTTCCAATTTTCTTAGCTGGTTATAAAGATAGAGGTGAGTCGATGGATTCTTGTATTTTTTTTTTTTCCAATTGACTTCCTCTTTTTGTTAGTCCATGTCGATATTATCTGGAAGGTTTTGGAATTACATGGGTGAATCACTCAATTCATCGCCTGATGGCATTAGATAACCTATATAAAATAAAATAAACAAATGAATAACAAAATTAAAATTATCACGCCACATTACATGTGTACCCTAAGAAAGTCAGAGGCCAACTGGCAGATTGTATTAATTCTCTTCAATGAAATAAAGTTTCTAAAAAAAATATATGCCATCATTTTCTATTATATATATATATATTGATTTTGAAGCCAACAATGGCTCTAAATTTAACAATTGAATTTGCCCTGAACAATATTTAGTCTAGACGCTCATCTAACCAGGCCTGGGCAGCCTGTGTTAACATTGGGTTGTCTCCTTCACCTTTATTATTTTTCTGCTTGGTTTTTGCCATTTTTCAAATTATAAGGCAACTTTGCCACTGAGGTTGTGATGGCCTAGTGTAGTTGGGCAAGAATCTAAGAGTGTACAGTTTGGAGTGATGTGGATCAGTTAATATTTATTTCATAGTACATAGTCTTATGAAGTGAATCTTGACATTCCCAGTTCAGTTATCAATCTCTGACCAGCCTTGAGGGGTAAGCGAAAAAGGCCAATTCTCTAGACTGGTTCCCCACCAACAGCAGTAAAAATTATTTAAAGATTTCAGGAGGAAGAGCCAGTTTCAACTTAAAGTAGTGCCATGTGACTTCACCCTAGGCCTGCTATTCTCTTGTGGGTTGATTATTGGAGGCTATTGTGAATTTAAACAAAAGAATCCTTTATACTACTTGGTTTTAAAGAATAGAGGGTCATATTTTATATAGAGGTTCATAATAAGTGCATACTGGTAAATGATATTTATATATAATTATACTTTTCTTCTTTTCAGGTTAACATGAAGTACTCAAGGAGTTCTCTCCAAAGAGCTCAGTACCAGCAGCATTCTTCGGACCAGGAAGATGTAAGTTAACATTTAATTCTTGTATTACACTTTACTCTTTAAATTATTTTGTTAACTTTACAATCTTCTCAGTTGCTCAGATTGAAATACTCTTTAATTTAAACAGTATTCTTTACCACCTTTCAAAAGTTTTTTTATATACTACAAGTTAAAAGTTTTAATATAATTATGGTTTTGAAAAATGATAATTTCTTCTTTAGTTTCGTGACAATATAAATTTGTATCTTACTTTTATAAACTATAAAGAATGTAATAAATATTAATAGGTGCATTATACCTATATAAAGTGATTATCTGATCCTTCTTGGGTTGGGTAATATAACTGGTGGATGAGCATGGATGCTTACTACCTAAGCTCCTTGTACATACTTAGCAACTATTGAACCCAAGACCTCTCACCGGTTGTAGGTATATTTCTTCTATGATAATATATAAGTAATAATAAGTCCAGTTAAATTAGCCTCTTCGCTCTATTTGTTTTTCAAACAGTGTGGCAACCCCTCACTGAGCTCTGCTTCCTCAAGCAGCTTCAGCCAGTTTAGCTAGTAAAGCGCAGCTGTCCTCCAATGCTGAACACTGAACATGGTTCTTAACTCTAACATTAAAAAAATAAAAGTGACCTGCAATACATTAGCAGCTATAATACATTAAGTATGTAAAACTCCCATGGGTTTGGGATTGGATTGTCATATTGTGTTCATACCCATTTTTAGATACAGATAGGAAACAGTCTATTAATAATGGCTGTGAAGATGCAGTTAACGGTTAAAATATTATTTATGATCTCAGTAGATCCTATTGTACCTAAATAAAAATGAATTAGTATACTTATAGATACATTATATTGTGAATTAAATACTTTATTTTTTTGCAGGTTTATTATTCAACAAGGGAAAGCTACGATGAGGAAGACTATCCATCGAGAATGGATTTTGTTGGAACTACAGCCAGAAGAAAAACAGGCCGGCAGTTGCCCGATTTTCCACCTAAACGTAACAAACCAAAAGTTCTGCCCCAAATTCCGACCAAAATCAAGCCTTCCCCATCGTTACCACCGACACCAGCACGCACAAAACCAATAGCACCTGCACGAAGATCGGGTTCGCTGGAAAATGAACCGAAAGATAGTTATAATGAAGATTATAATTATGCGTACATGAGTAATGACAATCTTACCCAGACTCAAGTACCTCTCATTGACCAAAAGCCTGTTGAAGATGCTCGGATAAGAAGGCAAAACAGTATGAAGATAAGGCAATCATCCTATCAGGACGATTACTACTTTGAATCTGAAGCAAAAGATATCAGGTCTTCAGAACCAGCTCTTAATAGGTAATATATAAATATTTATGTAATTGTATTATAGATGACCATCAATAACAACAATTTTTTGTTAATGAATTGACAATTAAAACTGTTGATAAAGCAATTTTGTTCTGATCTTTAAATAAATTTTGTTCATAAAATAAGTAGGAGAGAGAGAAATACTTTATTCATCTATGCTGCTTAAATACATCAGGTTGCTATATGCTATATAAGAGATTATTTGGAAATGATTTCGATGCAAATATGATCTATGAGATTCAAAGAAATTAACTATTTAATTTTACAATTCAATGATTTTTTAGTAGTTAAAACTATTAAAAAACATTAATTCAAATATTCTAAGGATATCTGTATTACAGAAACTTCTCTTATCTAACAAGAGAAAATACAAAACCAATCTTCACATGTCTCTCAAGTCTTTGTTTTGATATCATCCACCTGTGACATGTAATTTATTATTTAATATTGATAATTTTTTGTGGTGTTAAACTTAATAATTAATTAATAATTCAAAACACTATCCAATTATAGTCTCAAAACTTTTATTTCTTTTACACGTCCAATGTTTCGGCCAATGTGTAAAATTTAAAAATCGGCCAATTGGACGTGTAAAAGAAATAAAAGTTTTGAGACTATAATTGGATAGTGTTTTGAATTATTTATTAAAAAATTACCAGTCTCAAAAAAAATTTTAAGATTATAAATTAATAATTAATTGTTTATGATATTAATAATTATGCACAGAACCAGGTTTTGATTGTGTATAGTTTAACAAGGGATTTACTTTTTTTAATTAGAAAATTTTTATTTGTAAAATATTTATTGTTATATATTTAATATAGAAAAAAACTTCACTTTTTTGTATTGTAATTGTGTAGTTGGGTATTTATGCATAATCATGACTTCACTGAGCACGGTGAATCTACTTCTATACATTTATCTTCTTATGAATGAATTTTATTTTTTGCTATAGAAAAGAAGGAAAACTAAATATATTTTGAATGTTATTATGGCATATACAATTTTTTTTCTGTGAGGGGTACTCAGCAGATAATTATTTATTCTGTCCCAGTAGCCGTGAATCAATCAAATCCGTGTTTTGGGAGCCCTCTGGGGTCCACTCAGCCTCATTAATTAGGCACCCTTAAATTGGGAAAATGTGGCAGTTAAATGTAATCATGAACAATTCACCTCCTTGTATAGCCATTGGTCAACAAACCATAATTCCTTACAATTTACTAGACCCCTGACACTTCATGGGTTGTAGCAATACAACTTTTATTTTAATTCAGTAGCATTATACACTACGTTATAATATTTTACAAATAAAGGGTGTTCCAGTGTGCAGGTTTACCCCCTTAACCTCTACAATTTTAGGAATTTTGATTTGATTTTCGCTGAGTCATGACAGTGTCATGAAGTCTATTTTAAGGCATGTTGATTTTTCAACCTTCTTCAGTGCACTTAACTCTGGAATTTCCAATTGAATAGGCAATCCTTAATTCGGGGTTCATCATCATGAGAGCAATTTTTAGTCTGTTTTGCTGGTTGAAGAACTCAAATTATGATAATGGATTGTTAAAAGAAATTGGATTCTAAAACAAATTTATTCTATATTTTTTTTGTTATGATTTTCCTCATAATTTATGTGTCCGATCAATAAAGTATTAAAAACCTGATTCACCATCAGAATATATACCAGGTCATTCAAAAAGTCCTGTCGTT
>NW_027109944.1:392387-399020 GCF_000696795.3 Halyomorpha halys | reverse complement strand
GTACATATATACATACATATATTTACATATATTACCTCTCAAATTAGGTGCGTTGAGGAAGAATTGGATAGGTTAAAAAAATTAACAATATTCTCAAAAGGAGGACTACTTGACACTGGTGGAGCAAAAATACGTAATATATATTGAAACATATGACCTATGGATAGTTTGTTTCTAAGCTACTGGTTTGTGCTAGTAACAAATAAGTTAAATTTAAACAATATTTTCTGAATTATACATTATTAATTTTTTCATGCTCATTGTATTATAATTTGGATATATTGCTTTACTAGTTAAAAAAAAAAAAAAAAATATTTTGTTACATGTAAACCATGGACTATTATTTAATAGATTGTCATTTAAATATCTTTGATTGGTTAGTGTTCTAATCTGTTGGCATATGGTTTTTAAAATACAGAAATTTTTAATTTATAACTTTAATGCATTTTTCCTAACTGCCATGTGCCTTTATTGATAAGATGGTATTGTCTAATCTATTTTACCAATAAATAATTATATAAGTGTGTTTATTTTTAGGAGAGATACTCTGAAAAAACAGCAACAGAGAAGAAATGAAAGAAATGAGGTTAAAGAACAAAAAGATATTGATTCAAGAGGAGAATCTCGAGATGAGGATTCCTTTGAGACGGCTATGTCTTCTCTTGGATCAAGGAGGTTCGATTACGATGTTTCACCACCTGCAGCGACAACAGTCCAGACCCAAGCGGTTGTGCATACCATTCAGTCCCAGCCTGTGATACAGTCCCAGTCCCAACTTAATGCACAATCGTACCAGCCTCAACCTGGACCGCCGCAGCAGCCTCCACTTACCACGTCTGCTAATAGCTCACAGCACTACCAGACGCCTACCTCTCAGCAATACCAGTCGCCTACCTCTCAGCAATATCAGTCGCCTACCTCACACCAGTATACATCCTCTACCTCACAACAGTTCCACTCTCCGAGCGTTCAAGAATATCAGCCTCCTTCTGTGTCCTCTGCCAAGCAGAAATATCAGTCGCCTCCGCAGTCTTATCCACAATCACCCCCACAGTCTTATCAGCATTCACCGCCACAATCTTATCAGCATTCACTGCCACAATCTTACCAGCAATCTCCTGTGCAACCATATCAGCCACCTATGACGAATCAGTTTCATTCACCTCCTTCAACAAAACAGTTTCAACCACAATTATCTCAAAACGGTTTGCGGGATCGGTACCTCCAAGCTCAAGAATCAATCGATAGTTATGCTGAAGATGATGTTGGTCTAGATGATTATTCAAGAGAATCACCTGCTTCCGTTGTTGATAGGTTTGAACCTGACCATAATGATAGGTATCGTGAATTCGAACCTGAGGTGTCTTCTCCTCCCAAGTCTCCTTTGCGTCATCAAGAAAGCATTGATGAACCTCTTCCTATCGAAAGGGAAGAAACAATTGATATGGATGAAAAACTTTCTCCAGAAAAACAGAAACAACCTTTTGGGGAAGAGGTAGAAACTAAGATGGGTCACCCAAGAAGATCTGCAAGGGACCGTTGGATCTGGGCCTATGGCAGGATTCTTCAGCAGCTAAACGTGAGTACATACCTACATGTTTATCCGTTGAATTTTATTTAATTTATTATTTTTTATTTGAATGTTAAATAATGGCTAACTTCCTGGTTATGAATTTAATTTCTTCTTACTATGCTTCAGAAATATTAATGATAAAGTAAACATTCATTTTGATGTTGATGCTTATTCTTTTAAGAGCTAAAAATTGAAATTTAATCATTATCTTCAATATAAATTAAATCAATAATCAATATAGATCTGTTATTTGAATTTTTATAAAATTTTTTGTTTCATCTCTCAGAAATTGTATTAATTTATTTATTGATTCATGTCATCTATGAGTCTAATTTGAATTGAATATGCAGCCAGAAGAAGTGAATTCTCATTTATTATACACATTATTGAAATATTCTTAACATTATTTGAGTATACTTATATTACATATTAAAATATTTCATATTATTGTAAAAACGTAAAGTCCTTATCTACTTTTGCCTTAGTTGAATATAGTATAAAATCGAAGAAAAGAAAGGTAATAATGAGATATTTATGATTGATGAAAAGAATGTAATGAATTACGCTTTTCATATAATCATAAATTATGGAGAATACATACAAAAGTAGTTGTTTTCCAATATAAATTAGGTTCTTGTTCTGCACCCAAGTAACCTAAGATTATATTTGTTGTTGATAATTAAAAGTAAAAATTAATACATAGATTTCTTACTTTTATTGGCTCATTCAGTTCTTAATCAGTTGCCTGATTTAAGAAATTATTTGTTCACAACATAACTTTTTCCAAAAAAGGTTTCACAATTTGCATCAAACTGTATGAACTGCCTTCTATAATTACTTAGCTCATGTACTTAAAACAGTAACTAAATTTGGTAAGTACTGAAGTCATATCAGAGATCTACTGCATTGCCTTTATTTAAATGTTTATAGCATTTCTAGAAGCTAAGTTAGGACTTCCTATTTACAATTAATACATCCTGCCAATAAATGAATAAAAATACACTTTGAAGGCCATGTAATTGGACTAAAAAAACTGGAAGTTTTGATATATTGCACTTTCGTGTTTTTGAGGGTTCTGGACATGAATTTCAGTTTTGACAAAAAATTGAGGTCCCAAAGTTGAAATTTGAAGTCAGCATTCCAATAAAACACAATAAAGCAATTTTCAGAACTTCTCTGTAACATACGAGATCTCTTTATGGCTCTCATTTGATTGCAGTACATTGGTCAATGTTCTGTATGGTACTACTACAACCATAATTGTCAATTATTTACTCTTCTTTAATTTAATATATTAGAAATCTCTATGCATAAAAGGGAATGGTTCGAATCTTTGTCTTCAATTAACAAAGGCTCATGATGAGGTGATAATGTTTCGCAAATATATTTACTAATAACGGTCTCATTGAGTACTTACGGCTGTACTATTTATTGCCCTTGAGTTTGGCAGATTCCATCATTTCAAAAAATTAAAAAAAAAAAAATCAGAATTTTAAGATTTAAAGGTGTTTAAAGACTATCTTAAGCCACCTCAATTCGACTTTGTCTCCTCGTCTTAAAGCTTAACTAAAAAAAAAAGAAATAATAATAAGTAAACGCTGGCTCGGATAGAAACATTTATTTGTAAAGTAAGTACAAAAACCATAAATTTAATTAAAAACAAAAAGAGAAAAATTGTAAAATAAAAAGGTCCTTCGATTTCAGAATAAAAAAAAAACTATGTTCACTATTATATAAAAAAACCAAAGACAAAAATGGCAATTAAAAAAAAAATTAATAGCTACAAAATTTTGTAATGATGAACTTCGATGGGTCTGGGTCCTGATATCCGTTCCGAAAGGTCGACTATACCTAGGCTACTCAACAGGGCGAGTATATGATACGAAGTCGACAGGGCGACTGTACCTAGGCTAAATGTAAATAAATCAAATATTATAAAATATTAAAGTACAATTTTTATAACCTGCTAAGTTTTAAATACATAAATTATTAAATAACGGATTATTAAATAAATAATATAGCCAGCCATGTATTAAGTTTCTAGATAACTTCGGTTTTATCTGAAAACTACACAGGATTTATTACGATGATCTATCTTAAACTAAATGTCGAAGTAAGTAGCCCTGGCGAAGTTGTTAAAAAGCTTTCGATGGATATCAATTTCCAATTTAGTCAATTAAGACAGATGTGCTAGGGTGATAAATGACCTTCAGAGGTCATGGAGTCTTGTCGCGTCAGTTTAATCGGACAGTTTAATCTCTTTGCTATTTTATCGACGAAATGTGTTTTGCTTTTGTATTGTTATAACAAATTGATCCAATCTCTAACTGTCTTGTTCAATTGAGTTTCTTCACAATCCTAAAATTAATTAATTTTCAGACACACCCCTTTTATCCATAATCCACCATGGGGAGAAATTGATATAATATGTAGATTCGATGCTGATACCAACAAATGACGTTTTATGCATATCTTTTCAAGATCCACATCGTAATTTTTCGTATATTTTAACCTGAGTTTTAGTGGCATCGGTAAGAGTAGGTAGTGGAGGAGATATAATGAAAAATTGGTGATACTTGAACTTAATTCACACAAAGATGTGGTTTGAAATTTTTTGTTCTTTCTTAGTATCCTTTTGGCATTTTAAAAGTTAATAAAAACCTATGCGCACAGCATGGTTTTTTTGGTCGACATCTTGATTTATTTTTAAAAAAAAATCATGTTTGGTATCAATTTATAATTAATTTCATGCTGCAAATAATATATAGTTATAAAAAATATAAGTAGTTTTTGGTTTAAAAAAATAAGAGTAAATATCAAAATAGCGGCTAATGAAAATTTTCATTCAGTGCTCAATATCTTTAAAGCCATCTAACGCCCCATGCTGTGCGCATAGGTTTTATAAATTTTTAAAATGTCAAACGGATACCAACAAAGAACAAAAAAGTTCAAACCACATCTTTGTGCGACTTACGTTGAAATATCACTAATTCTTCATTATATCTCCTCCACTATTTACTCTTACCGATATATAGGAGCACCATTACCTCCAGATATTTTAGCAGAATTCATATTGACCGGACACAACAATATAAGTATTTTACCGTACACCTTCAAGTACCATTGGTAGAAAAATGTAATATTTAATTTGAATTATGTAACCATATGCAATGCTACCTACTAATTTAATCTTTTTCTGTTTTTTAGAGGGATCGGGAAAAAAACGCCCGATAAAATTAATAAAACTTTTTAAAAATATTATTTACTAACATTTGAGCCTTCAGTAGAGCTTTTTTTGTGACCAATTATTCCCGAAATACAGTTTCTCAAAAATCAACATTTTTTTTCTAAATAACGAAAAATAAATAAACATTCCATGAATTTATTTTTGCGATTATCATGGAAAATTAAACGAACGAAAATATTCTTTAGAAACCTTAAGGTGCATTTGTTGGGCTTCATTTTGAGTGCCAAAAATTTACGTCTGATAGTCCTTGAGATATTTGTCAATTCACAAAGTGATTTTTTATTATAACTTTCAATTATCACCCTGCATGCAGGCTGGTGGGTTCCTGTTAATAGTATTGATATTTTTGTAATTAAAAAAAAATAATAATCTAAAGGCCAGAGAAGGCAAATATTATGACCAAAACATTGTTTTTTTTTCTGATATAAAAATTCATATTTTAGGATTTCTTGAGGTAAAAATAATGAATATACATTCTGTTCCTGCCAAGAATACAACAGTTGAAGATAACAAAGTAGTAATGGAATCTGGGAAGATCGGTTCGTCTTGGCTTTTCCATTAGAATTGGATTTTTCTTTTTTTCGTTTTTCTTCTTTATTTACTCATGCAATTCTTTAATATTTTGTATTTATTTATTTTTTATTAATGCTAACAATGACATCTGTTTATTTCTTTAACATAAACAAAATTAAAGGTATATTTTTTAGGAATATTTTTTTGAAATTCGTCATTTAAGTCCTGTTAAACTATCTCAATGAGGATATGACCTATCTCATATTAAATACCACTTAATTACTCATTAATTCACTGAATTTAATAAAAATCATTGGAGCCGTTTTTGATAAAATATATTTTTTATTATTATTTCTATTGAGTAATATTGCATCCTGTCTTATATTTATAGACAATGATAATTGGGATCATAGAGCTCATTCTCATCATATTCAAAAATAGAATGAAAAATTATAAAAATAAAAAATAATAATAATGATAATTTAGAATAAATAAATAAATAAACAAAATTAAACTTATAGTAAAATAACCTCTTGAACACAATCATTCTTATTTATAACATTTACATTCAGCCTGTAGTACTCCCCCCCTCTTATGGAGGAAAGAGTAGGACTTCGTAAATCCCGACGCTTCTCTCTCGACTGCGTCACTGGTATTAAAATTCAGTGGAGGATGAGTGAGGGCGCTAGTCGCAGACGCTCAGGACTTGAGTGGAGAATCTAGTCATTACCAGAGTTCTATTATTGATTCCTTAAAGTAGCATTTCCGGTGAGTAGATTTTTTTGAAAAGTTGCTGTCACACCGCAATCATTTACCTGCTTTAAATTAATAATTTAATTTCGTTCAGCTTTTCGCTTTTTAGCTTGTTTGACCATAAACACACAGACCATTTTGCGAAACTTGGTTATTCGGACTAAGAGGTCCTCGAAACGTGAATTTCCGTCGAAATTTTTCACGGTCACTGTATACATTGGGACCTGTCCGTTTCTAACTTCAGGTATCACGGGTGTATGTTGAATTTTTTATTTATGTTAGTATGGAAAAGGGGTGTCGAAATTGTGAGACTTTTCTGGTTATTAATGAACATGTATAAATTTCTCTTAATTTTAAATGTTACCAATGATGCGGCGAGAGGGATGCGCTGGGAACTCTTGAGCTCTGCTTTACCCCTCACACGTGGGGGATAGAGTGGGCTCAGGGATCCTCAGGTCGATTGGGTAAATATTATTTTATCATTATGTTATTTTATTTATTTATTTTTCATACAGATAGTCTGATTATGTTCATCTTGTCTATTATT
>NW_027109944.1:388395-392292 GCF_000696795.3 Halyomorpha halys | reverse complement strand
TAGTATGTATGAGATCATTCATCAATATTACCTATTGCCCACAACTGTGTGGCAGATTGTAATATCTATCAATAAATAAATCTATCAATAAAAAAAAAAAATAAATAATTTTAAATGTTAATTCCATGGAGGGGCAATTGGGGTTAGTACGTTAGTCTAAATATTTATTTATAATAATGTGATACCAGAACAAACTTGGGGTCTCTTTTGGATAATGGCTTATTTGATGACGTCTTCACCGCCGCAGCAACTTCTAGCCGCTACCCGGTGTAGGTTCAGCGGTGGGCGAAATTGTGAAAACCATGAAATCGCCTGGTGTCAGAAATACGTGTTTCTTCCTCAAAGGCTGGCCAGCATGTGCTGGCCTCTGGCGTGGTGGTAGGGGCAGGGCAGGTCCTAGCTTGCATACCACGATAGATAATTTGGGCGGCATCGCAATGGCGCGGCGTCTTGGGGTCTTCCGTTGTCTGTGGCAAGGGGGCATCAGAAAGTGAGACCCCCGACCCCAACTATATACAAATTCAAAAAAGAACCGAAAATATCAGATTACTTAAATCCGACAGTCACAATACTTTCCCTCACTAAAGGAAGGTAAAGGAAAGTAAAAATTGGGTTTCGATAAACTATCTCAAAAATTATTAGATGATCTGATCTACAATTAATACTCAAATTGAAGCCATATAAATATACTATTAAGTAATTTGTAATGATTATCTTAGTCTGTAGCAGTTTCCATATTGGGTGCGTTAAATTTGATGTTGGTTGCGAAAAATGTTGATTCCTTGTTATCTGGTAAAAATATATTTTTTTTTACAGTTTTTTAAGAATCTCGGAAAATATTTAAATTTAAATTTCTTGTTTACTACTTTAACACGTGTTTTATTATTTTTTATCATGCAGTAAATAGGTTTTAAGATAGTGAGAGTTTTGTCAACTCGCATGAACTTGTTTTTCGGCTTAAATAATGGATTTTTTTAATGGATACCTACAACAAAAGTTTTATTAAAAAACAATCACAACTTTTTGCGAAAATCAAAACCCGGTTTTATAGAATAGAAACATGGTTTGGAAAATGGCCAAAATTATTTTTGGGCGATTTTTCTCTGCTATTTTTGCTCGCACAAAATAACACTTTTATTATGATAGGTTCGATTTAATTCATTAAATACGAGTTTGGAAATCAGCCATTTTCTTGATTCCTCTTTAAGCGGGGGGAGAGTGTCACATGGTGGTGAAGCCCTAAGATTAAACGATATAATCAATGATCGATACTTGAGTGGTTTATTTGAATTTAGATTTATCAACAGATCATAAATTAGCAAATAAGCTAATAATCTAATGTCATATTTTGATAAATCAAATTATATTTAAAGAGCTTTGATATGATAATAGTATTTATCATTTTTTATAATATACCTATATCATTACTTCGTTTAACCTTATGGCTTCCCTCACCACGTAGAAAACTCCCCTTTGAGAACTTACATTTAAAGCCTGATAAATGTACTATGAAGTAGTATCTGATGATTATCTGCGTCCATTGCAGTTCCTTGATATTTCCCAAAATAACTTTTCATAATGATGATTTCTTGTTATTTGAAAAAAAAAAAAAAATGATTTCGGAAACAAAAGAATTATTGAACATGAACATAGTATTAGAGCTGAAATGGAAGCTCGTTTCGTACACTATAAAATATCTTATGGTGATATTTCAGCCATTTGTAAAACTTTAGGAGTGTTATACATAACGTTAAAATAAAAATGTACAGCGGCCATTTTGAAAAATCATATCAGACCTACCTTTCCCTAGTGACTGGTCAATTTTTTAACATCGTCTTTTTTGAAACATTTTAATTTAAAAATCCATTAAGAGAAATTAGTTTATATTATAATTACTTACTTTAGTTCCCACAAAAAGGGGCGAAACCATTTTAACTTCACCTGAGTGTACTTAGATAACCCGAAGGGACCCGTGTATGGATGATATCTTTATCTTAGGTTAGTTTACAATAATTAACAACCATTCAAGAGGGAAAATTTCTGTCCCTAAGATAATAACTGTAATGAATATAGGAAATGCAGAATAACTAGTTAATAAGAATATAACAAATAATATAATTACATAAGTAGTATTGGAAGAATGTGTATAGACTAAGTATTATAAGAAAATAAAAGCAGTATTAGAATAAGGAATATTAAAATTATAAGAAAATATTTAATTTGGATAAATATTAAAGAGGGAAAAAAAAGGTTATATATATGGAAATCCAGTAAGTAAATGTGTATACAAAACGAAAATTATTTAAAATTAAATTTATGAAAAAAAAGTGTTATAATGTTTAGACTATACTTATGTCATGTATTTATGATTTCAAAAATATTTTTATCTAAATAAAATAACATCGCTTGTAATGAACATTTATAGAAAATTAAGGTTGATTTTTGGATAAAAGTTTTAAAGAAATTTAGGCAAATTAAGTTTTTAAAAAAAATTAAAAAGGTTTAAATAAAAATTAAATTTTCAATTCTATTTCTGCTTTAGGGTTAACCAATTTCACTCAAAACTATTCAATTTCGTTCCAAACTTCTGTCGGATCCGGTTGGTTCTATATGTCTTATAGAAAAAAAAATATTCGAAACTCAAGTTAGATCGAATTAATTTAAAGCTTTTCGACATTTTGTATCCGAAGGTTAGGTTTATTAAAACTCGATTAACTTTCATGATTCTTCAGCTTAATCATTTTTTTTTCTATTTGACCGTTTTAGTATAGAATTTATATAAAATAAAATAAAGATGCAATAGATTTAAAATGCCTTTATTGAATTATATTTTATGCTAAAGAGAAGGGAAAGGTTCGTGGCATTTAGTAGAAGTGGGAAGTTGTGTTCTGGCTCGTATCCTGCTGTGCAGTCCTAACACCCTTAGGCCACACCAGTTTCCTTCACTGTTAGTCTTTGACACCCAGCCAAAATATTAATACACCTATACTTTCCATTGTTAATCATATTATATCTATTAGAATAATTTATACATTATTAACCGCAATAGGAGGTGGCATAATGTAACGGGAAGGCTGTGAAACAAGTAGAAATGTTTTTTTAGCAGTTTAAACGTCTAAATACTGACTAAACTGTACGAAACCTTCATGGTAAGAATTTTTTCAAATCAACCTCCAAAAATTGTATAAACTGTTCAATGTTGACGTTGAATCTCTTCTTCAGGGGTACAAAAAACTATATACAGTGAAGATATCAGAAAATAATAAAAATATACAAAATGGAAGTATAAAAGCTACATAGAAAAGGAGATTAAATAAAAATAAATAAATAATAAAATAAATTGAAATTAAACTCACCAAAAATGAAGACATATAGTAAAATTAAATAGAAACGTAAACGTTAGATCAGCATGTAAAAATATTGGTGGATAGAAGTGAAAATATCTATCGTATAAGATGAAATACTTGGCCGTGGTAGAATATAAATAAAATGTTTGTTTTTTTAAATAATTTATTTATTGTTATTAACAAATTGTATACATACATACACATGTATATATACACATCAAGTAAATTTGCTGTAAGTGATATTATGACATGATACAAACATGTGGAGAATCTACCCATTGATAGAACTCCAAAAACATTTCTAAAGGAGAAGATCTCGAGGGCATCTTCTTTTCAGACACCTAGGAGGATTATTAGGTAGTGAAGGAAAAGCCAGGTTAGAGACGAGTTGGATTGGGTGGTTGGGAAGTTTATTATGGAAGGATTGGTATCTGGTTCTGGCAAAATCGACAACATAATAGGGGACATCAAGGTCCTGATGGATGATTTGATTTGTGACAAAGTAAGGAGCATTAAGGATTTTACGAAGGATTTTGGACTGTAAGGATTG
>NW_027109944.1:377678-387840 GCF_000696795.3 Halyomorpha halys | reverse complement strand
TAAATTAATAAAGAAAAAAATGTTTATCTCCTTGAATAAATTATTAAATCTACCCACTTTTTGACAAGAATTGATGCATTTTTGACGTTTTTGAACTTTCATAATGATTTGCTAGAACCTACATTTCTACAACTCAGATAGCTTTAGGAAGACCTCGGTGAAGAAAGTGACCGCATTCTATTGTGCTATCTAAGGAATACGTCCAATTATGAATAAAATTATTATTATTATTATTATTTTATTTGTCAGAAGTGTCATTATTCAGCGATATATGGCCTTCGTATAGATAATAAATTAAATGAATATTACATTGAGAGTGTGAGAAGAGAAAGAGGAGGGTGATTAAAACAGTTCTTAGAATGGGATTACCCAATAGTTATTAACATAGAATTAGGATATCAATTAAACCCTCTTCTTTCTATAATATATGGATCGAACTCATGTGTAATGTAAGAAAATGGAATGGAAGCAGATCATGCCGAACTCCTGAAAGAAAGGACGTGTCAATACAAAGCAAACAATATGGTACAATGGCTAAAATCGTTCAAAAAGGTAGGGGTTCTGAGCAAATACATTAATATAATTTGATGAGGAAAGGCATAAATGATATTTACTTGGCTCTGAACCTTGATTTATCTGGATAGTAAAATTGGCAAGAGAATTTACTACTGGATAAGAAAGGTTGATGACGTAAATAGGAACGAATGTTAAACTGAAATACTAAGTTACTCACATTCCAGTCCTTCTTTAGAGGCTTGAAGGGTTGATTTGGGTCCTTCTCTCTCTGTTATTCCCGTCTTTTATCACTTCTAGCTTCTATTATAAGCGTGAGGTATTGAGGACAACAAGGCTGGATTAAATTTGTTTTAACAAGTACTTTGTTTCTTACATTTATTCTTTTTATTGAATCCATTACTACAAAGAACTGATAATTTCTTTAAATTGACATAAATAAATAAGTAAGAATCTCATAAATATTATAATCATAGGAATTCGTAATAATTAAGGTGTCCTGTCATAAAAGATAGTTACTGACATAATGGAAACTTTAACAATGTTCGTTAATTACAACCTATAAACTCTTTCCATAACTTATCATACGTATCAACACAGTTTACTTAATAAGATAAATTTCTTAAATATTCTTTAAACAATTATTGAAATCAAAATTTAAAATGCCCGTGATGCCAAAATCTTCAATTCCCAAATAATTTCATTTAACATGTTACATCCTACGCCTCAATTATTGATTCATTTAGCATGAAACCTCATTGATTGTTCTTTCTCCCAATGAATTTTATTGTTATTCGTATGGACCGCTTACAGGAAATCAATTAATTTTTAATAAAATACAGTAAAACATATGGAACTCCATACTGTTCTAAATATAAAAGTCAAAACGGCAATCTGTCTTTCATATTTTAATTAAGCTATAAATCGTAGTTTTTTTCAGATTTTTGGTTGCTTTAATCTTTTTAAAAGAAATTATTTTTTAGCTGGACAAGGGTGCGACGAATTTTTCTTTACCTATCAACCGCAAAATATTTTGGAACTGCTGCTCTAAGCTGAAAGAAGAAATAGCCAAAATGGTTGGGGGGGGGGGAGTTAAGGACGACAAGGTGAAATCTTATGTTCAACAATCTCAAAAAGACGTGGCGGATAACTGGTACAACATGGACTCGGACCTTGTCATAGCGAATTCCAAGATGCATTCACGGGTGTTGCAATTTAATTTCTCAATTCGAAATTATTTAAATATAATAGAACATAAACGTTTAAATACTCCAAAAAAGTCCTTACTTTTGAGATTATTATTATTATTATTATTAAAAGACCAATTCATAAAGGGGAAATAATTTTTTACATATAAGTCACTATTATTTTTAAATTATCATTGTACATTATAATTGGATCTTTGTGTTTTATTGTTGTCATTTAGGTTTAGTGTTATTTCTTTAGTTAATTACCCCAATTAAAGAACTATTTTTTAGGACTTTATTTTTTTTTAGCATCACTTACGAACCGAACGAATGTTCTTCGACACCGCCACAACGAGCATAATATTTTAGTTTTGAATATATACAGCAAACGCATTAAAGTATGAAAGAATTATTTATTCTTGTATATATTTAAATTTTTTTTATTTAAACCATAAAGGATACTGCGGCCTGGGTATGAAGTTTTCTATCTTGGCTACACCGCTAACTAAGGTTCCGATACAGGCACCTTTTGGACCAGTGAGCCGTGCCTCGCGTTATTTCCACCTGCTTAGCTCTGTCTCGAACCCGTATTACTCCTTTTTATATTCAGGATTCTTGCCTAAACTACTCCCAGTCTTGATTATACTCCTAGGCATCTGAAAAGCAAATGTCGTCGTGAATTTGAAGTTTCAAAATGAATAGTGTTCCCATGAGTCATATTCAAGTTCTCAAGGTCGAGAGAGTACGATAATCATTTGAAATATATTTTTGAGACATACTTTGTTTCTACTTATAGAGTTCACTTAATATATTAAAATTATTTAAGAAAAAAATTCGAATCGTGAATTTAAGCGAGTTATCCATTGTGTGGATAGTTCAGAGTTAAGAGTAGAAGCCTCTGAGTGCTCCCTGAATCCAATGTTAAAAAATAAAATAAATGATAATAATAATAAAATTGGATAAATAAAAAACTAAAAATAAATCCCTTTATATTTGCGAGGTCTCTATAGTTTTGTTTTCTTTTTGTAACGTCATTTTTAAAAAAAAAAAAACTTTAAAAGTTGCAATAATCCTAGGGGAAAAAAGAATCAAGAAAACTTCATAAGAGTGAAAAAGAAATAAAAAAGGGATTCCAAGCAAAAACTGGATTATGTAAAGGGAAAGGAGGGTTAGGACACGTCGAAAGGATGTCCGATGAAACGATATCCAAAAATATGGTTTACGGAAAAGAGGACGTCCCCGGATCAGATGCCTGAAGAATGTGGAGAAGGATTTGAAGTTTTTGAATGTTGAAAGATGGAAGAAGAGAGCAAGAGATCGTGTAGATTGGTTAGCTGTGGTAGATGAGGCCTGAGTTCTTAGAGAACCGTAATGACTACCGTAATGTAATAATAACATAATTTTTAGTGTTTACTACTGGATCACTACTTTCTCTCACAAAGATTCTTGAAAATCGGCATTTATACAACTTTTTTCTTTATCATGATTCGTGATATAACTTATTTTTATAAATCATATCATTCATCATATCTAAGCATCAGATTGATTATTAAAATAGCATATGCAATGACATTTTTAAATTATATTATATTCATATTAAATAATAATTATGTTTGATTTGCGACCATTATTGAATCACCATGTCAGGAACAAATAGACGTCATTAGAAAAAAGATAATAATGTACTCAATACTTATTAACTCCTTAATTTATAACATTTCTAAACAGAAAAACTCAAAAAACTTTATATCTAAGCCCCTTTTGTTGGTAGTCAGTTGAGTCGAAATAAACTGAAATCCATTCCTGTTGATTTTATAAAAAAATTAATCCTTACTAATTTATTGTTTTTACCTTTTTTCTGTATAAGCATGGCATCATTTCTTGTTTTAGGAGGTATAAACAACAAGAACAATATTTATTTCAATTTAAAAAAAAAAAATGAAAAATAATCAAAACAAATTTTTTTTATTTTTCAATAATACCAGGTTTCCTTAGGTCTCTGTTACAATTTATTTTTTCATATTTGTCTCCAATGTTTACCTTGATCATTTGACAATCTTTGTCAATTATATACAAATACAGATCTCACTACTCGTCCAATACCTATTTGTCCAAAGCTGGGAACAACCTTAACATTAATATGGCAAGCACCACGCTACATTTAATACAAAACTTTACATACCAACAAAGAATCCATACGTCTTCATTATATTATAACCGACACCCCAATAATTATTTAGAGAAAATTTCTATACATTTCGTACCATAAGCATTAGCATGTATACAAATTCTGTGAATACTGACACTACTCATGCCTAATATTCCATTTTTTTTGTTTGTTTTTTCTGTTTCATTATTTCATTTCATGTATCTGATTGTAATTTATGTGCTTTGTCTTGCCGGATACGCATTCTAAAATTTAACTGCAACAAAAATTTATTGAGTAGAATTTTTCCATTAATTGAATGTAATGTAATTTAACCAATTAATTATTAATGTGTTTTTTAAAGGTATGGGTAAATGAGAAGCTTTAATCCCAAATCTGATGCCAGTATTATTATTACTGAATTTCACAGGGTGTTACCGGACGAGGAGGTGGAGTGTTATTCTCTTTGTAATTAAAACAAACACGAAAATTAGCGATTTGAAAATATACTTCAAACTAAGAATATTGTGGTGAAACATTATTCAAAGAGGTTATTGCTAATCTAAATTTCTTATAAACTCTATTTACAGAGGTCAATTTTCCAAAAATTTAAAGGCAAGAGAAAAAATTTCTGGTAAAACCCACACCCACATACTACTCGGGAGTTGGGAAATCCGGACAATTGTTGGGAACTTTACATGTTGCCTCTATAATAACTTTTGTTGCCACATCCCCGGACTCTCTTATTATTATAATATAAAGTTTTTATATGAAAAATAATATGAAATTACGAGGATTCTAGAAGCCTAATCATACTTCTAGTTATCAAATACAGGTCAAAATAATTTTGCTGATCTCTTGTCGTGTTACCAATTGCTGGCTGATTCTATTGTCGCCAATTGATTTGTGATGGCTGCATTTCCGGGATTCTTAATTGGAGCGTTCAGTTCCAACCAAACCAGTCGCGTCCATTTTCCAATTTTTAATGATCTGCTTTGTTATTACTACAGTTAAATTTTTTTGGGAGCTATTATTTTGCCTCATGATAATATCGGCGGTACAGAATTAACAGAAGTGGCCAATTTTCAAATTTTGTTATATTGTGTTTTGTTTATGTTATTCTAACTGAATAATATAACTAATTAAAAATGCGAAATGTTCAATTGAATGATAATAAAATTGCTATTTTACATCAGTAACAATACTTCTATATACAGTTCTCTCAGAAATTTCAAGATATACGATTTTGAAATTATACTGACAATATACACAGTAAAAAACTGAAGAAAGAGGATTTGTTCACACGTAGTGCGGTAATGTATTTATAAAAATCAAAGGCGCAAAAAGCAACTTCTGTTTACTGGATGACAATTTGCAACTATTGCAACAATTATCGTATTTAATCCTACTTTTGTACACTGTATAATATTTGCAATAATGAAATCATTCACTCTTGTTTTGGATTGCAGTTCATATATTCCTTATTTAATTTATATATATTCCTCCATGGTTTAATTAACAAAGTTGATTCGTATTTAATTTCTAAATTTTACTAATTTTTTTTATTAATCTTTAAACTCTCTTATATCTGTGTTTCTTAAACTACCGATTAACTATAATTATTTGTTTAAATAAATAAAATTTTATCCATTTTAGTCTCAAAACATTTTTATTCCATTATAAGTCCGACGTTTCGGCCAATTCGGCCTTCGTCAAGGACAATCTTAGTACATTTTTAGAACCGAATCACTTTAAAAAAACTGCTTCATGCAGGCTATTCTACTCAGGTCATTTATATCAGTCGACAAATTACTCTAATTAATCAATTGTTCACACTAAATGAAAAATTAAAATTATTTATCACAGTCAACCTTCTTTGTTAAAATTTATCATAATAATCATTTCTTTTGATTTTTTTATTAACTTATATTTCAATGTAATGTATAGTTTTGATTAGTATTTTTATTTTTTACTGTTTTTTAAAATTTTCATTATTCGAAATGAAAACTCCTGAAATTATTCAATAACATAAGTATCATTTAAAAAGACTATAATTTCATTTAGTGTTTCATTTTTTCATCTATTTCGGTTAAAATGTAATTTTTGAACAAGAAATTAGAAATTTTCGCGATGATTTTCAAACTTTTTGCTTCAAGTAATTTCTTTATAAATGTCACTATTCTAGAATCATTATTTTTCGTTATTATTTTAATATTTTTCCTGGTTGATTCTTTTCCTTAAGTGCCTATAGTAAACTACCTAAGCTAAGGGTTAAGTGTAAAAATTAAGAATTTTTAATTTTTTATAGTTTATTATTGTGTTTCTTAGTAATATTAATAAAATTAATATTATTTGTAATTATAATGCATTAATTACAATAAGTTCTATAAATTATGACAAATTGCCACTGCGACCTATCTGTTTCTTGTTTTGAGATGGTGAAATGGTCAGAATCAGGATAACTTGCCTAGTTTACCTTTAACCAGAGAAGGCACATGTACACACTTTATAGAGACTGAGGCTGTCATAACGGCTGAAATCTATATCAGATTTCAGTTGAAACTCTGCAATCTGAGATATAAAGTTTTTATGCTTTTTCTTTTAATGTTTTGATCGTTTTTTATTTGTATTTTCACTGGTATTGCTCAATAAATTCTCTTCTACTTTCTATTTTACTGCTTCCTTAAGCTGTTTTTTTTCTTTAAAACGGATTTCTAGAGATTAGAATTTACGACGTGGAATAAGCTAAGTCTATTCTTAGTATTAGGACTGAACTTAATTTTCTCATCTATAAACAACCTCCGATTACCTCTGGAAGAATAGGTCAGATATATTAATAAAAAAAAAAAAAATAACTTCTGCTTTTTCGTATAACTTTTGTCATTTTTATTAAATATTTTAAAATCATTAGATTAAATTTTAATCAAACCTCAATGTATGAATTTATAACATAATATATCGGTATAAAGAAATAAAATTAAGTTGAAATAATAATTTAGCACAAGGGATTGCTTAATAAGTTGTTATAAAAAGAACTGTGTTGGATATTGTATATTATGTTATTAAGTCTTAGTGATATGAGAGAATTTATTTTTTCTTGACAGTTGTAGGTAAATATATATATATATTTATTTATATTAAATATATACTTTATTTTTTCTACGTTGTGATAATACCATCTTCAGGTATTTCCTTCCTTTGTTCAGTTCTTGCCTAAACCTGAAGATCGCTATGTAGAAAAAACTGTGGTTGAGAATTGGCATGACTATGCAAACAATAAAATTGTGAAACGTCGCTAAAACAAAGTTGTATCATTGTCAGACCATCAAGACCCACCGAAAAATATATGTATATATATTTATTATTATATTTATTATATAAATATAATTATAATTATTTTTATTATATACTATTAATGGATATGTAGAAAATATATATTAGTAGATTATATATTGGTAATATTGACGTCCTTGTAAGTCCTGGTCCTTTTGTATATCATATTTTAAAAATTTATGGTTTTTTATTTAATTATTGAAAATCTGCTCTTTAAATTAAACTTATTGTTTGGTATTGATATTGAGAATAAATAGCTAAATAATATATTATAATTTCGAAGCTTTGTACATTTATATATTAATAAGTAGAAAAAACTATTTAATTAATTTGAACAAAATAGATTTTCAAATCATTTATTCCTCTTTTTTTCTCTGTTTGACAAATCATGAACGTTTTCTATTTAAATATTAGATGTGTTAGTTGTTATAATTATTTTTTAACTATTAATTAACATGAAGATTTGTGATCAGGTTGATGTCAGTTTTCACGTTGATTGAAATGCTAGAATATGTGATATTAAGATGTTTATGGATAATTTTATTTTTGAGAAAATAATGAATATTATGCATTTTTAAAAACAATTTTGATCATAGAAAACGGATGAGTGATGTATAATTGATTTTTTTTTTCTTGTACGTTAATTAATTTTAAACAAATCAGTCTAATTTTTAATTTTTTTTTAATGATAAAACTATTTTTTGTTTGAATCCTATGGAAAAAATATAGGGCATTTTATTAATTACTTTTAATTAGTGTTTAGTTTTAAGTGTAGCGTGTTCATTAAGATATCGTGAAGAGCCATACACTGTCATAAATCATGTTTAACAATTTTTAACAGTTAAATGTTTAGATATAAAAACTCTTTCAGAAAATGAAATGTCCTTTTTATTAACTGATATGATAAAAATAAAATTTTTAAATCATTATCTTCAAATGGATAACTCATTGGTTACAAAAAAAAAAAATTAGTTTCTTTTTTAGTAAATGGTAGTATTGAAAATAAGAAGTCTATTTTGTTATTACGGATCATTAAATTTTTAATTTACTAGGGTAAATTATAAACATTATATGAGAATGTTGTGAATTAATAATTTTTCTGCCAATATTAACTGCTTTTTTCATTTTTTTTCTTTTCTTTTTATAGTTTTATAATGATTAACACTATTGTGATGAAATAATTTTACTAGTATATTGTAATCTAGTTCTCATCAATCTTTAATTTCATAACGATTGCGTGTTCTGTGACTCGATTTCCGAAAACTTCTTTTTTTTTTTTTTAAACGTCGAAAATTTCGAATTTGGTTTCCATGTCAAATATGAAGTATTCATGAAAGTGTGCTGTAACTAGAAACAAAAATTTCACATTTTTTGTTTTAACCAGTTTTTAAAAATACAAGTATTGAAACAGTTCCCGAGATCATGTTTTAATATTTAAATACTTTGATATTTGTGAATCTATCATGCGCCCCTTTCTGATTTACATATCGCTTTATTACATAAAATGTTTAGATTTTTAACATACAATTTAATAACAGAAATTCTGGAAATCCTTAGTAATATTCCAAATGAGAGTCTAACCTTCGGCAGTGCCCCTCTTTGCTTATTTAATATTCATGAAGAGAGGGAAACATAAATTATAAAATAAATGAATAATTTTTCAGTTACATTTTTTTTTTGGCTCGGGTAAATAATGTCAATTTTGTGATAAGAAGAATGAATGATTGTATGAATAAATTTGTTAATTTCATTCATTAGAATAGAAAGACTATTTATGTATTCATTAATTAATTAATTTTCCAATTAGGACCAGTATTTGTGTGTAAGATAATTGAAGAATGCTATTTTTTTTTTTTATTTTATTCATTTGCTAATTCATTATACTTACTATAGTATGAGGTAAACTTAATAATATAGCTATCAGTCGAAATAATATAATAAAACTAGCAATATAAAAAAATAAAACAAATATGGATAAAAAATACAGATATATCCAACTGTGTTTTTTTTTAACCATTGTTAAAATAATTATTATTTATACAAGTTTAATCATATAATTACCCAAATTTTAAAATTTCTGTCGCAGGTCTGTTCTTACGGAATATTTTGGCTATTTTCCGCAGACTTATATTTTGTTTGAAAATAATAATGTCAAAGGGTCAAGGACATAATCATGTCCTTTCTTATTTTTACTGAAAGGACAAAATGTGATAAAATTTGTATACGAATGTTAATATTTATTTCAAAGCAATTATTTACCGTCCATGGGGGGACCTTCCTGATATTTGATAAATATTTATTGTGCAAATATTTACGAAATGATAACTTTGGGTATTAAATAATAAATTGACGTAAATCGCGTGTCTAATACTTCACGATTTATTCGTTTTAGGAATTCAAGGCTCGGAAAAGAGACCATTTTTTTTTTAGCTGTATATTAAAAATTCATTAATCATTTTCTTCTTGGGTATTAAGTTATGTCTAATAATATTTATATAAACTTGTTTAATAATCTAATACTATTTCATGAACTTATGCATTAGTATATCGTGATATAAATTCTATCTTGTTAGACTATATGCCTCTTGGAGTAAGTGTATGAACACATATAGTGTGGTTCTGCCTTTAGAATGAACTATAATATAAAAAATACTACCATGCTACTTAAAATATTTTTTATTATTTATTTTTCGATTATCGTTTTTTTAGTTCGGACATAAAACATATTACACATAATATATTAAATTTTACACATCTTAATTCGAACATAAGAAGACATATTTTAACAAAAATATGTAAGTATACTTCATGAAAGTGGTCTTTTTCATTATTTTTACTTATTAAAAAAAATACAGAACGTTTTTGTTGTTTACTGATGATATTTTACATTATTTTTATTTTTTAATTAGTAAATGTTAATTACATATAATTGCTTAAATGCTTAAATTATATATTCTGATTAACATTTATTGTTATAAAAGAA
>NW_027109944.1:357399-377628 GCF_000696795.3 Halyomorpha halys | reverse complement strand
ATTACTTAATAAGTATTCTTATTAGGATAAGTATTACTTTCTTATGAAATAATTTTTTTTATTAACTATTAAATCCGTGAGATAAAATAAAAACTGATTAAAACTTTTTTTTGGATTCTGTTCATCTTTTCTTGTGTTATCTTACTTCGTTTAATAACTAAAAGTAATGTTTTTTAAATTAATTACTTTTTACTATTAGCTTAATTTATTTATGTGTCTGTTGTAAAATAATTTAAATAATTGGAAGACGTTCCCCTTATGTCTGTAATTGCTCTGAAATAATGTCGTGAGATAGAGATTGGAAATTGAATTGAATGGAAGCCTTAATTGGGAGGAAAACCTAGTGGTTGAGCGCTATCATGAAAAGATCACCTCTATGCACAACCGCTGTCTAAGAAACAGGACTTTCTGAAAGAGTACTGAACCCCTTATTGTAACGGAATAGGTTTTTTAAGATAATATTTTCAATTAAAAATATGAATTCTAGATTATATGACATCGTCGATGCAATTACATATATATTAAATTTCATTAAAATTATAATATTAATTAGCGAATAATTTATCATAAAATATATATTATTTAATTATGAAAATTTACAACTGTATAATAAATTACAGCAAGTAAACAATAAAAAAAATGCATAATCAGAAATTTAATCATAGACGACATTAGCATTAAAAATATGGAAAACAGTTGCAGAATTAAATAGAAGTAAGAATAACTTTTTGCCTGTTATAGTTTTTCATTTTTTAAAAATATTAATATTGTAAACTTGAAATAGTAAAAACAGATAAAATATACAATAAATAGAAAATTTTTATTTGTTTTGAAAAGTATGCAATTTGATTAAACTTTTTTTAAAAGTCTGATTTTAAGTGCTGGTAATTAAATTTAATTTTTATGTCGATTAGTCTCTTGTTAAGTAAATTATTTATCGCGTTAAGGATGGGTTACGGGTAGTGGAGGGAGAGACCCCCACTCCGGCAGACGCCGCTCCGACTTCAGTTATATGTTAGCTACGGTGTCGGTAAAAGCATCCATGCCTCTTTGGACCCTTCGTTCCTCGAACTCTTCGATATCCTCCAGGACATAGGCAGCGGTCCTGTGATGGGCAGTAGCCAGGACTTCCGTAGCACAGAGTGGGCCCTCCTATTCCCTCTTAAGGCAGGATTGCTGTCTCTCAAGTCTTCTTGTAGCCTCAACCTTGCGCCTCCCACGACGGCTACTCCGAGGATAAATCTTCGCAGGGGGTCCAGTCTTTCAGACCTACAGTCGGCGAAACTAACGCCATTGAACGGTTCGTTAAAATAGACATAATGGAATGTTATTTTAGTTATTTGTTATATAATTAATTCGTCCATCCTTCTAGCAAGCAACGCACTTCTTGGGTAACATGTGATATTTTTTTAAAAAGTGAAAATAAATATATTTTTTCTACAATGGATAGATCTTATCTAACTTTTAACTTCGACCTTTAGCCATAGTGTTTTGGTTCATAAAAAAAGAAAAACATTAGAGCGGTAAGCGTAATATGAAAAACGTCTTTCAGTTTTCTCCCTTTACACAACAAAAGTTTGAATAAAATAGGAGAACTTTTAATTTCTATTAAAAGTTGACATATCTATTTTTGTAAAATTATTATTAAAAATTATTTTATAGAAGCATCTGTTGTAGATTTTTATTTAAAAGCTAAATTTTTATTAAAAGTGTTAATTAGTAACACCAATTTGGTCAGGGTAAATTAAAATTTTTAAATAAAGTAAATACGTTTTGTTTGTAAATTTTTAATGTCAGAAAATCCTTCATTTTTAATAAGTGAAAATATTAAATTTTGAATCGTAGCGTAACTTTTGGGATTCGGCTAAACATAAATACTGTCATAAATACTTAATACATTAAAAATCACTGAATGCACAATGATTTACATAATAATAATGTTCTATAGTGTATTAAAAAACATACATATTACAACATTCTAACTTTTCCATCCTACATCATTCCTAACAACTGATTTTATCTATTATTATTTTTTAACTACTATCCCTGTTACCTACGAAAATACAAGAAACCATTACTTTTGGGAAGTAGATATATTATCTTCTGTCAGAAAACTCCCGAGATGTTTTTACTCTTTTTAAAAGCACGTAACAATTCAAAATTGGTCAGGAATTTAGTAGTCCATATTTTTGTGTCAAGTTCAACACCTTAGAGGTATAGAATAGTGTATCCAATTCCTCGATAGAGGAGTTTGAGTTATTCTATTTTAGTTTGAGATGTTCTATGAATTTTAATGCGCTTGAGGTATTTTTTTTAAGTGTGTAACCCCCGTTACAAATTGTCTATGAGAATGCTTTCTTTATCTCTGGGTTGAATAAAGTTGTTTAATAACGTTAAATTGATAAAAATTAACAATTTCTTTTAGCTCAGAGGTTGATACAGCTATATATCGCTTATATATAAATACGTATCTATATAAATAAATTGCATTTATATAATTAAATATTTATATAAATTAAAGGAGTGGATACCACTACGAACTCGTGTTCCTAGTGGGGTTCGAATCCGGCTCTAGCAGGTAATTATTTTCTGTTTCACTGTAGTCCGCCGTGGTCCACCCAGTCTCATAAAGTGGGTCCTCCTAATTGGTTAAACGTCTGGAGGTCGAACGTGATTCTGACCAAAACACCTCCTTGCACAACCGTTGGTCTAGTAACAGTACTTCCTTGCAAAGTACTGAACCCCTGACCCTTCATGGGTTTCCCCAGTTCGTTTTATTCGTTAATAGCCTAGCCTAATTTCTGATAACAATAACTTGTAATTTTCAATTAATATTTTACATCAAAACGTGTAAAGTTACATCAAAACTATTACAAGATATTTTTTATTTTGGTTACTATTATGTTGATAAATTTTTAATCTTGATAAATTCGTGATTTATTGATAGAATAGTTTAATATATAAATTAAAAATGACCAAAGGATGTTAATATAGTCCACTTTATTTCCACGTGGCAGTTACGATAGTTTACTCTTTAATTTGCAGGTTATGCGGTCCATATTGGATGTAATAAGAATATAACGATTCATAATTAACAATAAATTACTTAATGAACGAAGTAATGATAATAAAAAAGATTTTTTATGAAATTATGATTTTAGTTAACGACACTTCGATTCAAGATTAATAAATTAATTTTATTTTGTACAATATTTTGGGTTTTCATATGAAAATATTATATTATATAAATCTAAAAAAAAAATGTTACTTTTTTAATTGTTTTACAATATATTATCGACATATGGTAAATATCTTACAGTATACATTTGAAACTTTTTTTTATTAAAGAATAGAGGTCCTATTTCTGAATCGTATGAAACCAAGAATCTTGGAAAGTGTGCTTAGCTAACGCAGTTAACTTTTAACCATTGCTAGAACAACGACAAAGTGATCTTGACCGACTTCTGTATTTTTTTTTTTTTTTTTTTATGTAGTTGAACTGAATTTTAGTCCGAAATATTCTATACTGATGATATTATTGTTTTATTTTTGTAATCATGTCATTATATTTACATCTCAAATAATTTTTTTGGATTTACTCTTGAAGAATAGTCCAAATTTGTTTTTTCCAAGAGTGTCTAGTTTGGTCCTTTAAGAAATGAATTGGAAAATTTTATTGATGAGGTAGGTGAAAACCTCATTAATATAAATACAATCGTTTTCTGTCTTGTTCCTCTGACGCACTGTTTAGGACTAAAGATTTTTTGTATGTAAGCCATATAAAATCAGAAAAATTGTAACTAGTCTTTTTAGGTTCAAGCCTGAGTAACATATCCTGAAAAAAAAAATTAAATCTGTAATATTTTTTTTTAACAAAGGGTATTTACAGTATTTAATATTTTCTTTTCTTTTTTTTTCCGAAAAACGGGTATTGAATATAACTTTTCAATAATTTTTAAAAGTTATTAATTAAATTAATTCTTAATTTTGAAAATTTTAAATTTTCTGTCAAATTGTCCAAAGCACATCCTTAATAATTTTTCCACTAATAATTACCATACTATCAATAAAATATAGAGGGGAAATTTTTAATCTAATAACAATATCAAAATTATAATAACATGATAAAAAAAAATGTAATACTTTTTTTAAATGATCGAATAAAACAGAAAATATTTAACTTACATTCATCAGACTTAGTTGGGATTTGATTGTAAAATTTTAACAGAAGATAAGTAACAAATTTCTACATACCATTCTTCCAAATCTTCATAACTAACGAAAAGAAAGTAAATTCACATAACAAATGAATTTCATACAGATAGAAAGCTTTCAATCATAAGTCACAGTGAGAAACGCACAGAAAATTGAAAATTTCGAATAAAAAATAGGAAAACTGATTTCAAATATACCTTATTAGGTAACTAACAAATCGGCTTCCAGCAGTGGGAGAGACACTGAAAAGAAGTGCTATGAGAGATCTCCATCTATTTCTTCGAGCATGATATACCAGTGACTTATTACCATCTAGACAATAGTAGGTCTACAGAGTCCAGTTTTATGCATAATTGTTGGAAAGTTAATGTAATTTATAATTTATAATTATACCGAATTATATATAATCTTTTCAATTTCTTGAGACTGGTATTTATTGTTTAAATAAATCAATTGGTATCCATATTCAGTCACAACAATCTTTATTTTATCATCAACAGTCCAAAGTTCGGCCAATTAAGCCATTCTCAAGGTCAATCTTAAATATAAATTTACATCTCACAACCAATTATTTAAAAACATTTTGCCGGCTTCTCTGGCCAGGTCATTAATAACAAGTCAAATCACCCTATTTTGTCACAATTTTATTAATTTTTAACAATTTTTTAAATAGTTTATTGATAAGATAATTGATTGTGTTAAGTTGATCAAAAAAAATTTTTTTAAATTAATGAAATTGCCACAAAATAGAGTGCTTTGACTTGCTATTAATGACCTGGCAAGAAAAGCCTGCATAGATGTTTTTAAATAATTGGATGTGAGATGTAAATTTATATTTAAGATTGTCCTTGTGGATGGCTGAATTGCCCGAAACGTTGGACTGTTGATGATAAAATAAAGATTGTTGTGACTGAATATGGATACCAATTGCTTTATTTAAACAATACGGTATTATATTTGTATTTTGACTATCTCTGACTTTTTTTTTTTTCGGAGTTTTCACTCATTTTGACCATGAAGGAGCAATTTAATAACAATTATTATTATAGCATTTATCAACTAGACTAAGATTTTTACAATTTGGGACAAAAATGGTCTCTGTTGAGCCAATTATATTTGAGATATGCGTTGTTCTTGCTTATTGCTGCAGTTTTGAGCAATTTCATCATTAGAACTTTTTTTTATGATAACTGTAATATTGAAAAAAAATAAATAAAACCGAAAATTTTTGAATGACATACCACATTTACAGAATTTATCTGGAATTCAATGATATTTTAATTTTGGTAAACCGCAAAACCCTGAACCTTTCGGAGACTATTAGTTGACTGTCACTAAGGCCGGAAATATTTTTGAAGAAAAAGTAGTCCGTAGTAAAAAAAAAAAAAAGACTGTTAAAAGAGACTCTATTGTCTAACGATAACCTGAATAAATCGATTCTGATCTTGTCTCACCTTTTATTTTCTCTTTTATTTCTTTCAGTTTATAGATGAACAGTATATTTTTTCTATGGACTCTTTGGATAGTTATTCTTTTAAAAAATAATAAAAAAACTGAAATAACTATCCACGGATTTACTACAAAATTGGGATAAAGAAAGTTTGAAAATTCAAAATTTATGTATTGCTATCTTATTTGATACACGTTAGGATAATATATACAGGGAGCGGTGTAGCTCAGTGAGTAAGGTTGTGCTACTGTTTCTCAGCCCCGGGTTCGAGTCGTTTAGTGGAAGATAATGTTTTTTAATGGCTCATTAAGGACCTATACAGCCCAAAATTGAGAATGTTATGGTCCATTCCTCGGTATTACGAGAAATTAATTCTGGCTAAACCAAAAAGGATATGAACCCACTACCTTCAGAACCACGAGCTTTGGGACCCACGCTCCGGCCTGCTCAGCTATCAGTTCTTTATTATTTATTCTGTTTCTTCAGCTGTCAGTCAACTCTGTGGACTAGAGGGCCCTCCTGAAGCAAAGCCAATACTCCCTCTATAAAATGAGCATTCAATGTAGTGAACCCTTGACCCTTCAAGAATTGTTGCGGTAAATAATTTTTTTAGACAGTATTTTCAACCAAAAACATAACTTTTAGTAGGTAAACATAACTAAACTGTTAGTAACTAGGAGTGGAACTTCGTGAACCTATTTTTGATTAAATCCTTTATCGACTCCATTTGTAATTCCTGATATAATTGGCTGTTTCTTACAAACGAAGTAGCATCCACTGCAATTCTTACGACTTTTGAAAAAATTTTATTTTTTTATTTTCCGTAAAGGGTGCCGCTTCTCAGACTTCACAGCTATATATCAGCATTGGCCTGAGAATGTTTTAAAAATAAAAATAGCTGTTTATGGTTTTAATTTGGATTTTCTATTGAGGATAGGATATAGCATTGCTAACCTTTTGGAGGTTTGAGTTAGTTTGATGTTGATATGGTGATCCCAGGTAAGGCGGCGATCGAGGTGAATCTTACTGTTTCACTGGCAGGATTCTATTTTACATTCTTACCCTTGAGGTTTAGTTCTGGTGGGTCTGGTGGGCGTCATGATGTTAGTTGTTTAAAGTATTTATAATTCTACAGTTCTTCTCCACAGGCTTTGTATTGGTTCCAGTGCTGAAATTCTATCTACTCTTCAGGAAAGTAAGGATTTTTAGGCAAATTATAATTCTATACCAAAAACTTATTCAGTTAGGTTCAAAATTTAAATTTTCCTCTGTCGAATAGGTATTACAAATCAACATTTTCAATACAAAATTAACTTATCTGAATAAGGCCCTCCCATAATATTTTAAAAATAAAAATGGATGTATAAACTTTTGTTTAAAGATAATTGTAGAATAATGTAACATTTTGTAAGCTCAGTGAGCAGGTACTGTACAAGATATTTTATAACGTAGCGTATTATTTGTGCAGTACTTCTAAATTCTTGTCAACATCTAAAACTGCATACCTAACAATTTTCTTAAGCAGTTGCATGGAATGTTTTTCAACGTCTTATTAAAATTAATATATTGCTTCTAAATGTGCAGTTTTAATTAATCTTTTTTTTAGGAAAAATCTTTTACATAATCGGAATGTTCTGATATTTTTGACAGTTAGGGAAATATTTCTCAATGGAACTGTAATCGCTCATATCTCTCGATTGTTCAACAGGGTTTTGCAATAAACAGACACTTGCTTTTTGTTTTGTTTTTATCCTTAAATTCTTTGATACGATAACGAAAAACAAATATTTTGTTTATTAGTAAACAACCTAATATATTATTTTATAAAAAAAAAGAACATTTTTATTGAAATTTTACTTTTCTTAATGATATAGAAGAAATTGTACATGTTTTAGATAAAAATCGGTATGATGAGATATGGTAAAATCAATTTACAAAGAAACCGAAAAGTGTATTTTTCACATTAAAGATGTGAAAAAAAACTGTTTTTTAAAATTTAACAAACTTAGCATAGTATTTAAAAAACAGTTACTCTAGATGAACTAGTAGTATAGGCACTGTTCCCATTATTAGATATTTTTAGTTTAAATTATAAAATATAAGTCTGTTTGAAAAGTCACATAAGTAAGCCTACCATGGAGGGTTTCATGCCGTTTTTCAATTTCAGGCGCTTTTTAAATATAGCTAGATTAAACTATCTTAAAGTCTCCTCTTCACGTTTTAAGCAAATATTTCAAAAATGATATAGGACCGTCGCTCTCCGGGGGTCTTAATGGGGTGGGTCCGGTGGGGAAGGGTTGCCTTTTTTGTGTTATGATCTCCTCTAGTAAGATTATGACATGTCGTATATCCACAAACTCACTATAATTATCTGTTTGAAAAATGAGATAAGTAAGGCTAACATGGAGGGCGAGAGTGGAGGATTTCATTTAAGCAATTATCTGTATTAGGCGTATTTAAAATAGTTTCTTAATTAAATGTATAAACGTATAAAAATTATTTTCGTTTCAATTTTATACATCAGAAACTTATACATCAGGGATATCTTTTCTAAATGCCCCTTAAATGAAATCTTTTATATAGGAAAGAACACTAAAAAATTGCAAATAAAAAGCTAAATTTATCTTAATATTATATTAGGTCAATTCTAAAGAAAGAAAAAAACAATAATAAATCCTTAGAAGACACAAAGAATACAAAATCAAAATTTAAATAACCATAAAAACATTGCTTTAATTAGAATTATGCTGAGCTAAAACAGATGCCTGAGATTACGAACATGTGCAAATGTACAAAACGAATAATTTTGTTATTGTGCATTTCAAAAAGTGTAATTACTAGCCCAAAAATGAAGGCAAAAATACCGTTCATGCCGTTTTTTAATATCAGGCGCTTTTTAAATATTGCTCGATTAAACATTTAAGTCTCTTCTTCCCGTTTTGAGCAACTATTTTAAAAGTAGTGTAGGGCCGTTGGTGGTCTTAGTTGGGCAGATTCGGCCGCGAAGGATGGCTTTTTTTGCATTATCATCACCTCTTTGAGATTGTGACATGTAATTGTTTGAAAAGTAAGGCTATTACGGAAGACGGGAGTGGGGTGCTTATTTTTTAAAATGTATATTCCATGCAAGAACTACCCAACTGCTTTAACCTTGAAAATGCTAAAGAATCATTGCAGTTAGTAAGCAGTCAAGTTGGGAAACCCCCTCTGAAATTTTAGGGTGCAGGGAGTGGAGCTTAAATTCCACCAGCAGTTTATTTTACTCAACGATACCATTATACAAACAAATACGATAGCAAAAGCTAATATTTAAGTTCCAAAACAAATTCACTCAAACCATGCAATTATATGTTCGAAAATAGGCTTATTTATTAGTGTTTAATTATTAAATTGTTTTCAGGCTATTTATTATTATTTATTTTTAAACACTATAATGTTCTATTTTTGTAACACATCGATTTTTTCAAAAACGCTTAAATTTGTTTCTGTTAATTTTCTCCTAATTACTACTATGAGAAAGTAGAACTGGAATCTCAATTTTTCATTAATTTATTCCTAAAATAGTTTTATGATATTGTACCCAATTAGAAAAAAAAAATTCAACTGTTCGAGTATTCTGTTTTGACATTTCCATTACAATTTTTCAATGGATTGAAAGTATAACGTCTTTTTCTCGCCCGTCAAAATTGAATCTGAAAGTTATAAATAACTTGGTAATTTAAGTTAGACCTTCTGGATCTGGATAGATCTATACACTTTAGCTTTGAAAGTATTCTTTTCTGGAGCATGTCTGTTATGTAATTTTCCAATCAAGCATTATATGAATCTATTTATGTATTCCAATTTAAGGGAGGTTAGGATTGTAATTAAAATTCTTACGTGCCTGGTTCATACTTGTATAATTTTATTCAAGAAACAGCGAAGCTTGCATAAATAAACGCTTTCAGAAAAGGATCAATGCTTGTGTTAGGTTATTTTTTAAATTTTTATTTTCATCTTATGTTAAATCTGATTGAATACAACCTACAGAACATTTCCTGATCAATTAAAATATCTCGTCAACAGATAAATATCTGTCCCGAACAGATATATAAGAAAAGATACTTTTTTTTTAAATATTGCTAATAATATTATATTTTTGAAATATAATAATTAAGCTTAGAATTGGAGAAAGATAGTCCGGGTGGTTTCAAAATAGTAACAAAAAGCTGTTTATTGTTAACCAACGTTTCATCCCAGTTTGCAAGGCTTCGTCAGGTCAGATCAAGTCAGTTACAATTCTTGTCTAGATCTATATTGAGAACTTTAAAAATCACACCAACATGTATATTTCCTCATATTGTTATTATTAATATTTTATAATTTTTAGTTGTTTTTTTTTATATACTTTTTAAACTTAACAATTGTTTTGAAATTTTTTAATGTTCTGTTAGTTCTAAAATGTTATTTAGGCCTGACTAAGCCCTGCAAAGTGGGTCATTGGTTAGAAATAAAATGTTTTTTGTTACTACTTTCAAACCTTCCTCCAATCTACTTCATACGGTCTACTATCTACTTCCAATTAGCATAGAATTGTTAGTTTACATATGCACATAGTAGAAATTAGTGGGTTTTTTTTTCTGCACTAAATATATTTTTCACTGATAAACTTTTATACTTTTTATAGAGTACTCTCTAATCACTAGAGTAGCTCTCTTATGCAAATATTGATTAATTTCATAGATATTTATTAATAAATACTAACTAAAATACATCTAAAAATTAAAATTTTAAGTTTAATACTCATAAATGAATACAAATGTATTATAATGCATTTTACATCTTCGGAGAGAAAGGTACTTTAATTTGGTCTTACTTCATCTTCTAAAATTATTTGTCTGTTGGGTTGTCAGAACTTCCCGTAGCCCATACTTGGTCCGCGGACTACCGGTTGGAATCCACCAGTAAAATATATTATCCATAAGATATTGAAAGGTAACCATTAGTTATAATAATTGGCTTAGCAGGATTTGTAAACCACTAGAAAAAAATTAAAATTAATAATATTAACTGTTGTAAAAACAATAAAAGTAATTTTCGTTGAAATTACTTGATTAATTAGTTTTACTATATTTAAGGAGGATGGATAAAGTAGTATAAGTCAGAAAATCACCGGACTGTTAAGGATTTTACACGATATAGGACATTTTATTTTTCTAATTATTTTAACAAAACATTGTTTTTTTGCTGAGTAGATCAAATTAACTATGTAAAGAGAGATAAAAAAAAAAAAAGAATTTAAAAATTTTTGTCAACATTTTTCGACATATACTACTTTTACCGTTCTTTGTAACTAACTATATTAAGTTAGTAGGTTAGGTATTTGATAGGTGTCAAGTTGATCCCTACATCAATACTTACCAACCTATTGTTGGCCACTTCAAGCTCCAACTAATTAACAACTTCCCTTATGCTTGTTATGGTATAGGTGTTTCGAAACTATGGATTCGGTTATTGTAACCTATTTTCGATGTGCCAGATTTTAAATTATTAATTCACGTTTGTTATAAAATAGATTAAATACTATCAAATATGGGGAGATTTCTATCCAAAGTTTATATAAAAACTGTTTAAAAGTTACGGTTTTTTTTTATAACATAAATATTTAGTTATTTTTACATTCCGATTCTGATTTATTTAAAATATACAAAAAAAATCAGTTAAAGTTTCCGAGTTTCAGAGCGACACTGGTAGATATTCTAGGGGGTTCACTTATATTTAATTTTTTTGAAATTTGACGAAATAAAATTGTATAAATAGAACTCTGGAAACTACGTAAAACTGTGATGAAGAAAATCCTGAAGGAATACTTCGAAACCTTGGTTGATGTTAATATATATTTTAAAAAAGAAGAAAACGGAAAGTACAAATCACTCAATATTTAAATTATAAAATTTGAATGTTTCTGGTGCCGAATTGTGGTATATAATAAGAATTAAGTTTTTTTTTGTTATTTTTTTATGACACACTATAATTCTTTACCAGAATATTATTCACTTTATTTCGAAATATAAATTTTCCTCCGTCAAATAAGTGTTGCAGATTATTATTTTTATTAAAAAATTAACTTTTCTGCATGAAAGTCTTCCATAAAAATTATGAAATTTAAATTCCATTGTTATTCTCAATAATAATATTCTATAAGTAGATATATTGATTTTTTATAGAAAAATGCTCATTTATAATCCCCTCCTCCCCCTCCCATCTTCTCAAATTATTAATCTACGGTCAACTATCTACACCTTATTATGAAGCTGTTTTGTATTTCTTAAAAAAATATTTTAATTTATCCAAAGCTTTTATTAATTTTTATTGTAAGTTTGCCTTAGTTAACTAAACATATTTTAAAAAAAAGTTAAATAACTTTATATTGAAATCTTAGACTACTAACTTAATTTTCATACAAATTTAATCAATCTAAAGGTGCCTACAGCAATATCAAGAAAGTAGCTCCGTTCTGCATAGTTGTAGTTTTGTTTAATAAAAAAAGTTTTTCCGATTCAGTTTTTGAAATAATTTTTTTTTTCTTTTTTTAAAATAATTATATTATCATTACGAAATCACATTGGGCCATCTGGAACTCGCTCTCATCTTCTCAGAGTGGAGGAGAAAGCTTAAAAGATTGGAGCTCCTTAATGCACCAACACTCAAAATAACCCAGCCAACTTTAACTTTAAATACTTTAAACTATAAATAAATAATAAATTAAATAAATGGTTAATATTTTTTTAATTGTAAATAAAATACCTTAATACGTAGTGCATAGGTCAGTATTACTCACAATTTCTACTGGTGTAGGTAGATATATAATTACTTATATTTCAAGAAATAAGAATAAATTTTATTGTTTTTATTTTGTAATAAATTGTATTTGTCGTTTGAATATAAATCTGTTGCAGAAGCCCTGTTTTAATAAGGCATATAAAAAAGAAATGCATTCCCTTTAAAAATATATTTGATACTGGCTCATTCCTGCTCTAATCCCTCTCTTCTCTCAAAATCGGACGAACAGTTTTCGAAATATAGCAGTACCGAAAAAAATACGCTTGCGTAAGCGTCCAGTTGAAAAATCTGATAGTGAATCAACTAAATTAAAACCCCACAATCCCAGAAAATTTTATCAAAATCAGGTTAGTAGTTCTATCGATAATTACTAACTGGAATAGAGACAGACCAACCGACAGACGGACACGGAACCTTTTTAGTTCCTTGATATCTAAAACCTAAAATGCGAGTTAAAATTCTCGATTCTGTGAACTTATTGTTTTCCCTATTTCCTGTCAAATTATTGAAAGCTTCTCTACCTTCGGTAATGAGCGAGGAAAACAATATTAAAAATATATATTGTAATCCTGCTGTTAATTATCGTCTTATTAACGTATACAGTATGTATTCTATTCTCGGCTGTTTCAATGAATTTCTGAGTTCGGCTAGATTGTTTTTTCTCCATTAAGTCGAGTAGAAAATAAAAGAACTTAATAGGAGCTACTCAGTTTTTGCATCGCGAGAAATAGCGAATCATTTTGCTGGGACTACGGTGTAAAAATTAAGCTCCTTCCTTGTTATTGAAGACCTCTCAATTATTGATATAGCACGGTATAGTTGGAATACGATAATATATAACTTCATTATCATAATGTCTATCAGATCTCGCATACATAATACATTTCACATTTGTGTTCAGAACCATCTCAACAACCCTCTAGTAAAATATCTTTCATTTTCCCTGTTTACTCTATAACTCATAGCAAAGGCTATACAAAGTCATGGATACTTTGCCTGAATTCCTAATAGGCACAAGATAGGTAAACTATGGCCTTTCTCAATATCCTGAAAATTTATGTCTAATGCAAACATTTGGTGTGGTCCATTCGCAGAAATGAAATTGAGAATCCGAAAATACATTATAAATTTGATAATTAGCAATCCTGTTGCGGTAGTGAAAAATATTCATTTTTTTGAAATTAAACCTCAAGGGACTTTCTCAACGTGATATTTCGGAAAAACTTAAAAATAATTTTTTTTTCGTTTCAAATAAAATTTATATGTAGAAAAATGGTTAAAAAATAAAATCTGCCTAGCCCATGGGTCAGAACCATTTCCCCTATATTTATTCTTTTTTTTTTTTTTTTTTTTTTTTTTTTAATCCTGTATTATTTTATGAAAATTGCTGTTAATTAAAATTTAATTTTTTTTTTCTTACCTCATTTATTAAACAGATAAGTAACGGATCAAATATATATCTGTCTAAATATATACATACGTATTTAGTGCCCTTCCTTTGCCACATTATAAAGGGTTATGCTGGGTCCGCTGTAGGCGGGGGTTACAATATTGGCCCTGGAACGTCTGGCCGAGGGGGTACAAAGAACGGGGGAGGGCTGCTCCACCGGGGAGGGTAAAGAAAATGCAAGATATTATAAATACAAAAAATTATAAAAACTTAATGTGGTTCGGGCTAAAGTAGATCAGCAAATTTAAAAAAAATCACTTAAATCGGATCAGTATTAACGATGATACAGCGAAGTTAGTTATTATCAATTATGTTACCATAGTACCATCTTATCACTTCATCTACATATATTTAAGGGTGTGTTAACACAAAGATGCTAATATGTAATTGAAAGACTTTTTTTAATTTAAACATATGGAAAAAAGTTTTTCTTTAAAAACGAAAAAATATATTTTGTATAAATTTTCTAATTCAATAACTCTGAATTTTAAGCTTTTGGACTATTATATATAATACATTTTTATATATAATAATGAACAAATTTAGTTCCGTGTCTGTCTTTCTGTTGTCTAATTTCTGATCGTGATTATGCAGAAATTTGAACTCCGAACCATCGAAAAATCGATCGAATCATTGATCTTGATCTGATTTCCAGGGTGTTCACAGGATTGTGTGGTTCGATACCTAGTGGATCCCATATCAATTTTCTCCGTTTCTATCTACTAGTAAGTTTGTACATGCGTAAAAAAAAGCTTTTATATTTTTACAATAGCTTGTCCCATGGAATTTATTTTTAATCGAAAACTCATTAACCTTGAAATGTAGATAATAAAGTAACCAATTATCAGCATACTAAACAAAGGATAATTGAAAAAAAGATACATAAAATAATGTTAACTATAAAATTAAAAATAGTGAGGAAGTGGTTCTAACCCCTATACTAATCAGATATTTTTAATTTAATTATTTTTGGAACTGGACATCAGGAGATAAAAATTGTTTTTCAAGAAACTTAAATAACCTGTTATTACAGTACCAAAACTGTTAATTAAAATTTTAAAAATGGATTTAGTTGGTTTTTGAGTGCACTTCAGTTCAAATTGATTGCAAGCTTTTGCAAAATGTGTCAATTTTTGAAAAATTTTGTTACGAGATTTGATGAACTTATTTTGGAGCGTGGAAAGAGGTATTTTCTAGTTCCAACCTACAATAAAAAATTTAGATAAAAGTAATTACACCTTACCCTTACAAGAGGGACACATTGGGACATCTTGCACCTACCACTGGGACAAAAACGAATTTTTCGACCCATTCACTCTTAAAATGCAACAAAATCGTATTTTCCATCATTAAGGCCTCATCAATAAATTTCAAAGCTATTTTTTTTGTTTTTAAATTTTTCATAATTGGTAGTCAAAAGAGTTTTTCAAGAGACTTTCGTCTTTTAACAAGCTTAATAATAGGTGTTTCGTATTTCATACGATCTGCTATCAACTCTTAAGGATTCACTTTTATTATTAAAATTTAAAAAAAAAATATTTTTAAGTAATCTACTTATAATTAACAATTCTAGAGTTATCCTGGTACCAATTGCGACGGGGAACTCCCATTGGGAACCAAATCCTCCATGATTTTCCTCCAGGCTTCGGAAACAAGTTTCAATAATTGGGAACATTATACTAAGTAACTATTTGTATTAAGATCTACCAAATGAACCAGTTACTGGTCTGTAACTTCATAATCACAATAACAACCCAGTGATTACTAAGTTGTATTCCTCCTATCTTACTGATAGATGTTATAACAATTTGATAATTTATAAAATTATTTATTCTGGTTGTACTCCTCAGTAAGGTAGATTTTTTTTTTTTATTTTCAATAGTGAATCTTCATATTCGACCAAAATTAACACACTCAAATTTTGAGATTTTACGTTTCAAGATACGTAGAATAAACAAAAAGTGAATACAAAAAAAATATCTGTTTTCCGTTTGTGTTTCTTCTATGAAATTGTAGAGCCAAATTCTTTTATTATTTTTATTTAACAATAACTAAGAGTGTAGGTAAGGTTTTTTTTTTTTTAAATATTTATTTATTGCTATTTACAACTGTTCATTATAATACATTTAGTAAATCTGATCTAAGTTAAATTGGAGTGTTACAGGCGTGTAGAGAAACTAATGGTTTACCATTGGTAGCACTCTAATGACATTTTACATTAGCTGGTCTCGTGGCCATCTTCTTTTCAGGCGCCTCGGAGGATTGTCAGGAATGGAAGAGGATGCAAGATTAGAAACTAGTGGGTTTGAGTGGTTAGAGAGTTTATAATGGAAGGAGTGATATCTGGTTCGGGCTAGATCGGTTACATAGGGAACATTTAGGTCTTTATGTATGATTTTATTTGTGACAAAGTAAGGAGCATTGAGGATTTTACGAAGGATTTTGGATTGTAAGGATTGAATACGAGAGGAATTCGAAGGTTTAGTGGAGCCCCAAACCTCAACTCCATATGTCCTGATTGACCTTATTACAGTCATGTAGATCAGTCTTTTGTAATGTGTTGGAAGTTTAGACCGTTTGTCTAGTAAGTGCTGTAATAGTCGAAATCGACGTGCAGTTCTCTGTCTTTTCAGTCTGGTGTGAGGATTCCAGGTTAATCGCTTCTCCAAATGTAGTTCAAGGTAGCGGATCTGTTCGACAGGGGTAAGAGTAACATCATTAAAGGAGACTGTTGGGCAGTCAGTAGGTTTACGACGAAGGGTAAAGGGGATTTGATGGGATTTGTTGGAATTTATCTTAATCCTCCAATTACGACACCAATCTTTGAGGGCTGTGATATAGGATTGGAGATTGTGGGATACAATTAATGGGTTATTATTAACAGCGAGCACACATGTGTCATCGGCATACGTGGGGAACCATCCTTATAGTGTTAGGATTGGTTGGAATGTCAGGTGTAAAAACTGTATAAAGGATAGGAACAAGTACCAACCTACCTTGATAGGTAAGGTTAAAAATATTTTTTGTGATAAAGTTTACTATTGACTGTGATAAATAATTTTAATTTTTAATTTAATGTGAAAAATTGATTAGTTAGGGTATTTTGAGGACTGATAGAAATGACCTGGGCACAATGGCCTGTATGAAGTAGTTTTTAAAATGTTTTTGGTTCTAAAATTTTCCCAGAGGATGGCCGAATTGGCCGAAAGGTCGGACTTATAAATGGAATAAAAATGTTTTGAGACTAAAATGGATAAAATTTTATTAATTTTAACAATATTAACCAGTCTAGAGAAAGTATAAAGATTATAAATAAATAAAAAAATACTTTAAATTAAAACGAAAAGAAAATTAAGTATTTTGTAACAGTATGTGAGTCATTGTTGCAGATATTGAGGATCTGTGGAGTCCAGAGATTCTCTGTGTCATATCTCAACTAATACACTATAATACTATGTGGCTCCATTATTTGATGCTACGGGACAATCAATATTGTTTTCAGATACCTCAGAGAATCATCTGGAATAATAGGCATATAAAACTCCGTCAGTGGCAAATATCTTTGTGTGTAAATTCATTTGTGAAATTAAAAAGGTGGTTAGTTATTTCCCCGAGTAGGCATAACTGTAAGTAGTAGTACAAAAGCCCAGGAGGAGAAAAATGGCAGTTATTTCACCCCTATTTTTGGTTATTTTAATGAAAATTATGTATAATTACTAGTCAAAATTGATGAGTCTAGGTAGGGATTATTTAAAATTTCGGCTGTTTCAAAACGTTAAAAATAATTAATTTTTTATTCGGAGCTCTATACCTTTATTAACTACCAACAACAATAGAAAATCTAAGAGAGCTTCATTTAAAGTAGAGTAAATTCAACTAGCTTTAATTTGAGTGCAGACAGACATCTTTACGTCAAATAGTTCCTGAGATATAGATTTCTCAAAATAAGTTAACTACTGATATTTCTGTACATATTTATGGAATGTCACTTTTTAAAAGGTTATATCTCGAGAAATATTGGACGCAAATAGCTCTATTAGGGCTAATATTTTAGAAAATTTACTCTTCTTTAAATATAATGTTCTTTTAGATTTTCTATTGTTGGTAGTTTTAAAGATATAGAGCTCCGAATGAAAAATTAATGTTTTTTAAGGTTTTGAAACATCCGCCATTTTTTATTTCCCCTACCTATACTTGGCAGACTCATCAATTTTGACTAGTAATTATACATAGTGTGTAACATTAAATATGCGATTACATAAAGTAATAAAAAATTGGGGTGAGGTAACTGCCTTTTTTTCTTTCCGACCCTTGTACTATAATGATCTAGGTTACAAAGTCCTTCCACACCCACCTTATCCACCAGTCTTATCTGCGGCAGATTTTCATCTGTTCAGAAATTTGGACAACTTCCTTAGTGGTTAAAGTTTTGTAAATGATTCTCTGTTTGATGATTTTTCAGTTCTGGGATTTAAAATTTGATAACACTTTAAGAAGAACATATAGAAAATGAGGATAAATACTTTGAATAAAAATGTTTTTATTTCATAAAGTTATTTTACTAAATGAGTAAAACTGAGATTTCATTTGAAACGAATGAATATTATACGAGACCTCATACGCCTGTGCTTGTTAGATCACTAAATTGTTAAATCTGAAATCATATACAGCTCATCTACTTTCACAGTAGGTATATAAATTAATTTTCCGAAGAATCCTCAATATAGTATTTTATGGTCCAAGGTTACATAAAACTGAATTGACTAATCACTACTATTATGCTCGCTTTAGATCTGAAAACTTAATTCTTTTCTTGTCAAAATAAACCATTTAATATCCTGTGCCGCTGAAAAGAAGTTGGCAATGAGTCCTTAAAGCTGGGTGTTGATTCTCTAAGATGTGACTTCTCTTTGTTCGGACTTGAGGGCAAGACCGTGTAACCTTGTTTATGTTCTTGAGGACACTTAACCGCGCCAGCACGTTCACAGCTTTTCTTGTTCTTCCTAGGAGCATTAACGTCGGATAAAGTGCATTATTGCTTTCGATAGCTGTGAAGAATTCAAGAATGGAATTGTCTCGCAATTACAATTTTTTAAAAAATTTATTGTATCGTGTTAAAATTGATAAAAAAAAGAATATTTTACCTTTTAATATAAGGTAAGCTCCATCTTCTGTATTATTGAATAATGTTAATAGTGGCATTAGTTGAAAAAGATTAATTTTAGCTTTTAAAAAAATATATTGTATATTCTTACATAAAATAAATAGTTTTTCAATAATTCATTAATAAGATATAAAATTTCTTTTTAATAAATAAAAATACCAAAACTTACTTTTCATTGATTGTTAATTTGGAGAATTCAGTGCTGGAAGATCTTTTGTTGAATCGATCATTTTTAGATCTCATGAAAAATAAAACATATAGGCATAAATAAAAGATGTATTGAATGTAATATTGCTATGTACTGTTGGGGATATCAGGGTAATCGCTGAAGGCAATTAAAATAAGTTAACTAATTAATTTATATTGAATTCTGCAAAACTATTATTATAATTGGATTCTTTTCCAAAGCCTTATTGTGTGTTTACAAGTCACCAATTAAATATCTTTATATTTATAAAATTTTGTTACTATTATTTATATAATATAATAAGGGGTGGTATTGGGTAATATAATAGTTTATAAACTACATAAAGGAACTAAGTATTTATTTATAAAGAAGCCAGCAGAGTGGTCCCTCCCCACTCAGTAAATGAAAATAACGAATTAAAGGCACAAAGTCCTATAACAATAACTCCCTAACAACCCTTGCCCTAACCTAATAGTACCCACGGATAAAAATAGGAAAATAATTTGTAAATTTTGTATATATATATATATATATATATATATATATATATATATATATATATATACACCCCATGGATAACTTTTCTTCTATTTGAGATTTGGTACCAAGTACCACAGGTCCCCTCAGGATTATTCTGGGGACTCACCATGACCAGCCGCCATTTTGTTTCTATTACTTATCTAATCTAAACCATTAGAGTTTTCATTCACCCTTATTTCGGCCATGGAAGATATGGGAAAAAAAGTTATTACATACATTAAAGGGAATTAGATATAAATGTATATTGCTACTATTATTATGATTATTCTTTTTTAATCTTAGTTTTTTTTTTCAATCTTTCTTTGAAGATTAGTTCTGATGATGATTTATGAATAATTATAATTTCCTTATTATGTTTAGTTTTATTTATTAAAACCACGATTTTTCATAAATTAAAATAA
>NW_027109944.1:354087-357349 GCF_000696795.3 Halyomorpha halys | reverse complement strand
ATATATTTGTTATTTATTGTAGTGGTACAAATAAATTTAAAAAAAAAAAGTATTTATTTACAATTTATTGAAAAATGATGTTATTAAAATGATTAAAGTGATTCAAATAAATGGTTGCCATAAAGTATGGTTATTACATTATTACTTATTGCCTAATATATACTAATAGCTGCTGATTTGGATGGTGTGTGTGTCGAGGTATGTAGGGATGATGTCTTCGCCATTGGTGTCGTGTTGTCATAACCGTGGGTGTCATCTCAGCCCGGGAGTTCCGTTTATGAAGAGCCCTTCTTAGGACTACTACAAGTCCATGCTCTTCTCTAGCCCGTCTTGTTACTTCTCTTACCTTCGTCTTCAATCTTTTCTCTTTACTTCTTCCCCCACTTGTTTCAAAAAGGGGCGTCGCCTTTTGGGAATCTCATTCCCTCATTGGCTATCATCAGCCACGCCCAAGACAAATACGTTAAAGTGGGGGTGGTATATTTAGAATAGTGTTTGGTGCAAGTGTTGTTTATAATTGACCTGCCCACCGACAAAGCCAGCAGGCAATACCTGCTTTTATTTGATTTGCTCAGGACTCTTTCACCTGTCAATTAACCATCTGCAAGTACCCTTTGTTTATAGGCACAAATCCGGCACAGGTATAAGACATATGACAAATACCCCTATAATATTAATAATTGGTAATACTTCGATACATATCAGTATTACCAATTAAATATTTCAACACTGTTTCTCAATTTTTAGTACGTTTAAGATAGAAAGTCTTGGAGCCAACAAAACAGTGATGAAGCTGGGTAGAAAGATGTTAAAGTCCTGTGATATTAATAAATTATTTTTTTCAAACAAACAGACTTAACTTTTATTTAAACTTATCTGTGTCCCGCGTTATATTTGCCTGTTTCATACACATTATGATGGAATGGCTAAGTGCATATAATTTACTGACTAATATTCAATATTTATTTTTAAAAGAAAAGAAACAATCACTTTTAAAAAAAAAATTAAAGGCTTTAAAAATATAACATAGTCTTTATTTATTCCTTAGGTTTGATTAAGAACAGAAAATATTACAGTTATAAATAATTACTCAAATATACTTAAGATTATTGGCTCTAGAGACTTTAATGTTCCTTTCTTCTTTTTTTTTTTATGATATCCATTCCCCAAAATAAAAAATATCCTAGTAAATAAGCTTTTTTTATTAAATCTGATATTACTTATTGTTTCAAATATCTACAATTTGTTATCTGATGCACTCCCGTGATTAAATATTTAAATAAAAGAATTGGCGGTGCCGTTCGAATCAGGCCTGGGGTGTTGACTTTTTCCATTGAGTGGCGGTCCCACAAAATGAAAAACTTTGACCCCCAACCATGGTTAGGCAGTATAGGACTCCAATGGGAGTCTTGGCCGAATAAAAAGGAGTTACTTTCTGAGTCATGAATTAATTTATTCTTATTATTTATTAATTAATTTATTCCTTTGGTTAAACCTACCTTTACCTGCTGTAGGTTTTAACTATGAAATAAAACACTATAAATACCTCTAAATAAAAAAAAAATATATTCGAATTAATTTTTATTTTCTCTCTATATTCATAAACATAAGTAATTTTTTTAAAAATATTTTGATTGCAAAGGTTTACTGTTGGAAATTAATATAGTAATAATATTGAAAATAATGAAATCACTCACTGATTAACCCTAGGGGTGGTAACAATGTTCTGCTTCGATTTGAAGTACCCAATATTCAGTGGGTAAGACATTGGATTCCTAAATCGCAGGTACGGTTCGCAGGTATTGAATTATTTGCTGTTATATTAGCCCTGGATCGACGACGGGACGTGAAACTGGGAAATCCTCCTGAGATTTACGTTCTTCTTCATAAAGTGAATACCTGACCTTTGGTACTCGGGTTTTTGAGTGAAGGGTCAGGGTTTTTTATGGTGTATGAGGTGTTCATTGGGTCGTTTATAGTTTATAAGGGGCTTACTCCGGTTATTACCTGTTATTGGGTTAGTAGTAGGAATAGGCTATGAATCTGGTGATTAGGTGTTGATACTGACCACGCACTCGGATAACCGTTGACACTATGCTCTACCCAAGTAGTGATGGGTTCAATACTTGGTGGGTATTGTGTATACCCTTCATCAAGTGTTGTAATTCATGTTATTAACTAGACAATAGAAGTTCTAGTGGTTTTTAATTGCATTTTTTTTTCCCGGCTCTGACTTCCATATTTTTGTATAATTATTAAAAAAAAAAATTAACAATTTTGATTATGTAAGTACTGACTACTTACGACGTAAATTGTTTCAATAATGATTTCTTCGACCGCCTGAGGTGGTTAAGTAAATGCCGGAACCATTGCATGGAGCAAATACTCGTTCATTATCACGCGACGATTCGTCCAAGAATTTACATAAATGATTCGTCGACAGGTAGGGTATTTCTCTCGGTTCTGAATCCATGGTATTAACATTTATGATCATTCTGTGTTAATATGGTTTACTGATTTCTTCCAATAGAATATTCAGGTTTACATCCGATTCCGGGAAAGATGAAGTATTTCTAATCTAGTTTTTACGGTTTATAGAAATAACTTTAGTTGAACAATTACAGTTTATATTTATAACACTATCAGAGCTACTTTGGGGCCGCCCATAGCTCAGTGGTTAAGACACAGTCTTACCAAATTGATGTCTATTGGTGGTGTCTGTTCGAATCAGGCCTGGGGCGTTGACTTTTTTCATTGAGTGGCGGTCACATAAAATGAAAAACTTTGACTACAACCATGGTGTTAGGCAGTATAGGACTCCATTGGGAGTCTTAGCCGAAAAAAAGAGCTAATTTCTGAGTCAACAGTTAATTTATTATTATTATTATTAATTTATTCCTTTGGTTTAACCTAACTTTACCTGCTGTAAGATCTAACTCTGAAATAAAACACAGTAAATTAATACAATATTGTTTATAATATACAAATACCTCTAAATAAAAAAAAAAATATTGGAATTAGTTTTTATTTTCTCTCTACATTCATAAGCAGTCTAGGTATATGGGCGTAAGTTACGTTTAATAATTCTTTACACAGATTTTCTTTTTTTTTTATATTTTGATTGCAAAGGTTTACTGTTCGAAATTAATATAGTAATAATAATGAAATAAAAAAAATGTTTACTAACAATCGAGTAAGTAACAATTATTATTTACAATCGTGATCCAAAAAGAAAAAGAAAATATTTTAACCTCTTTCTCCT
>NW_027109944.1:341546-352902 GCF_000696795.3 Halyomorpha halys | reverse complement strand
GTTAGATTCATGTCGGCTATTACCTCCTATTATTTTCATTATAAAAAATGAACAAAATAAAGATAGGCGAAATGAATGAAAATATATATATATAAACTATTGTTATTATTAGGACACCTCTAGCAGCTCTCATTAGATCGAATGAGGTGAAATTCGGCATCTATGTTTCTTTTCTGTTAAATGTGGAAAATAAATTTGTTCATATTCAATCTAATTAGTTGATTTTCTGTATTTGGTAAGATATTAATTTTGTTTGTCTGATTTTTTAATGTTGAACTGTTTAAGATAGTAAATGTAAAAAATGAAACTAGGAATAGAATTTCTTCATAAAGGGGATGATTGAGGCAATAAAAATAATTTTATATATAAATATTTCCAACTTAACAAGTTGAAATTAAGTTGAAAAATAGGAAAAATTAGTTTTAAAAAAATTTGAGCTGAATAAATCCTCGCTCGTTTCAAAATTAATGTTTCTATATTATTAACCGTGGAAATATTTTCGCTTAATAATTTTGAAAATGAGCCTTACACTTGATAGATAGACTGAGTCCAATTTCAAAATTTTTAGAAATAATATTTTTAATTTCTTTTCTTTTTTCATAGCAAAAATATGGCAGAAATATAAAAAATTATATTTTTCTCTTAACTATTTATTCAATGCTAAATTGTTATAGTATCGATATTAAAAATAATATAATAAAAAAACTGACCATTTAATCACATGATGATATTAAAAGATTTAACAGACAGGCAAAACTGAGCAAGTAGTCCATATGCACCCTTTTGCTTAACGCCAAACTCATGTTTGGACAAACGTTTTCTGTAATGCGTTCATCTTTCCCAATTACCTTTTACGACTTAATGTGTTACATATTATTTTTTACAAAATTTTTGGCTTTCCAATGACATATAATAAGTCTATATTACCACTCGTATTTTCAAAAATATGTTCCCAACCAGGAAATATTTTTTCTATGCCATTCTTAACCTAGGGTCACGCAAAGGTATGTAAGGAATATAGCTACAATAATATTTAATTTTTATCAAGATTTTACAATTTAGAAGAATAATATGTTTTTTACATATTAGCAACACCATTTCTAATGTAGAAATTCGTCAGTTGACTAAACCTGCGTTTTAACATATTGAATTTAAGATAAGTATTGTATTTTTAACTCTTTCAAAATTAAACAATAAATTTTTATAGTTTAAGTCCTGAAAATGACAATTGAAGAAACTGCGTTGTTACTAACCAGATCAGTACACATTTAAATAGATATACATTTCCCTCATTCATTGTGCTATTCATTTCCTACATGGAAATCACCCTTGACCATCAGACTTTCTACTTCACCGTGTGGGTCATAGGGGCGTTAGGAAGCGGCTGAGAAGTCCATGACACAGTTCTCTTCATTATCAGCGACCCTCGCCTTGCCAGAAGATACCAGCATGTGTCAGCCTTATCCGAGCCTAGTCAGTTACCTCTGTATATCTGGTAGCAGCCAAGGATTAGTTATCTCGTTACTTATGTTATTGCTATCTATGTTGTGTTAATCAGAACCACATTAAATGTCTCGAGATATGGTTTAGATGTAGACTCGACATAATCTCACAATGAGCTATAAATGAGCCATTATGTTTATAAAGGCTTCTTTTTAAGATTCGATATCTAAAATAGACCAGTTGTATGGTGTCTATTAGAGAAACAGTGGTGAACTATTAGTAGACAAGATACAAAGAATAGATATGATCTAATACACGAAAATGTATTTAAAACAATAGTCATGGATGGGAATAACAGAACATTTGAAATTTGAAGAGACGTCAAACAGGGTTACCCACTATCCCCAATTTTATTTAATTTCGTACTAAAGGATGTGTTTATTAACCTTAACCTGGGAAGGAAAAGGCATAACTATAAAAGGATATAAATTATCGAATTTGAGGTTTGCGGACGATGTAGTTATTTTATCCAATTCATTAACAGAGGCGAAATAAATGGTTAGCGAACTCCTCTTCAATCCGTGGGGTTGACCATTAATATTGATAAAACATTGATTGAACAAACAAAGACAAATTCACCGAAAAGAGAAGTTAATAACCAAGAAATCATTTTTGTCGAGCAATATATTTATTTTTAGGATAATCCATCTTAAAAGTCAACTACTTTCGAAATTAAAGGCAAAGGTATTGGAAATATGTGTAAATCTGGTAATTTTATATGGATCTCGAACATAGTCTGAAATAGAAAACAATTATGAAAAAATTGGAAGAACACAAATAAGTATGATAGATACCAAAAGAATAGACCGCATCAGCAACAGAAAAGTACAATCTAGGATTAAAGTTAAAAACCTAACAAAAGAAAAACAACAACTGAAATGGAGGTGGGCCGGACATGTAAACCAGAAGATGGTCCAAAATTGCAACAGAGTGGATTCCAAGGGAACACGAGAGAAAGAAAGCAAGACCAATTACAAGATGGCGAGATGAGATATTTCAAACTACAGTAATAGACTAAAGTAATTAAGAACTAGTAGTTAATTATTACTTATTGTCTAGTGTTCAATTACAGCATAGAAAATTTTGTATTTAATTATATTCAAAGGCGTACTCAAACCCCCGTATAGTGAGTACCCCACCAAACTTTCCCGTATTCTTGGGAGCACGCTTACATTTTAGGAAGCACTGTTCTAAATTATATTTTTTGATATACTAAAAGAGGAATATACTATAGTATATTTTAGGATATACTACCTCTAGAGGAATCTAAGGGTCTAAATTCGATTATTTTTTCACCATCTGTGTTTTGTTTTTTTTTTGTTAAAACTCATAAATAAATCTTGTTTCGTATCAATTTACAGAAAATTGCATGGCTTAAAAAGATTATATTATTTATTTTAAAAAATAAGAATGAATTACAAAATGATTGTTAAAAAACTGCTAAAGCTATGCAACTTATCAATTAAAAATGTGCTATTTATATTACAGTAGGGTAAATTTGCTAAAAGGTGTGCCCTTGTAAACATTTTTTCTTTGAATAGTTCTCGGCATACAGTTTTTTGAAAACGATTTTTTTTTCCCTTCAAAATCAACATTTTTGATTTTATTTTGGCAAATATTACGGAAACTAAAGCGAATGAATGCAATCGTTAAAAACTTGTTTATGATGCATTTACCCGGTTTCAAGTTGAGTGCTACCTATTAGACTCCTGTACGTCTGATAGTTCCTGTATTTCCTGGTAGAACTTCACAAAATGTTGATTTTCTGTTTAGAAAGAAGATTTTTGTATTTGAAAAACTGTGTCTTAGGAACCTATTTTATAAAAATATTCGGTATGGCGCACAAAACAACACATTTTGTACGCTGTAATTTTTCTAAATTTTTAATATTTCCAACAGATATCCACGAACAAAAAAAATCAAAACTCGTCTTTGTGGGAATCAGGAATCTAAATAATGTATTTCCTCTATTTCCTACCTTAATTGTATTGAATTAACAGAAAAGAAAACGAATGAAAAAGAGAATGGAATGGAAAAGGCAAAAATTACTCTTGAACATAACAAATAGCGAGTTACGAACGATCACAGATCTCCTCACGTGCCATTGCACATTCAAATATTACCTAAAACAGTATATGGGAAGAGTTTGATGGGGTACCAGGATTTGACTATCTGGTATAAAATGATTATACTTTTATTATTATAAACATAAAAAAATAAATAAAATTAATTCGTAACGTGTTATTATCGTATATGTGCGTGCTAGTTTTGTGTGCACGCGTAACTATGACGCATTGACCGCAGCTTGTAAAATACAATAAAATATTGTATAATATAAGTATTAATTATTATTTTAAAATTATATATATTATATTATAATACAGTAAAAATTACTTTTAAATGCAGTAATTCAAGTAATATGTAAATTAGAAAATATTTTCAATCTTTTCTTTGGGTAAGGAACTGCCCTTATATATATTGTCCTTCTATTAAAAGCATGGACATTTCTTTAAAATAAACCGACATCGAAGTGGACTTAAACTGAATTGTTATCCCGAAAACCTATGCGGTTTAGTCACGCCATGTTTACTGAGCATTTCTATGCCGATATATCGACATAGCTTTTTGTTCGTTAAAATTAATATGTTGTGTAACGAAGAACTATCGTTTTTAATATATGTTGATAGATATTATTCATTCCTTTGTGTAAAAAACATTATAAATCACCTATATGACAAATATCGCCTTACTCTAAGCCCATAGACCCGCTGGTTAAGAAACGTTGGCAATCGCGTGGCTCACGCAGGTCTTGAGGTTAGGTCCACACAACAGGTTTGCCTTCACTACTCATTCTACCACAGCTAACTCGATCAGAAGTCATAGTGTTTATTCTGTATAAGTTTTATATTCAGTCACTTTTCGTGTTTTTATTCCCAGCATCCTTGTTTTAGTGCGATTAAATTTTATATTATATCTGTGATGTTAATGGTTTGTAGAAATTCTCTTGAAGTTAATTTTTTTTGAATATTTTGTGTTTAATAGTTTTGATTCAACACACAGTATTAAATTGTGTTTGATATATTTCAACAATTAACTGAACAATCAGTAATTTTATCACCAATTAATCATTAATATACTGGAACAAATTTCATTTCTCATACATTCTGGATTCAATAAAACATTTTTTAAGAAATTCAAGTATTTAATAGTTCATACTACATTAAACTATTGAGCCTATTAAAAAAAAATATTGCTCTAGTAACTCGTTTAATCACAAATTAATTATAAAAATATAAATAAATAAATTATTATTTTAAGATGTATTAGAAAAATATATGCATATTACTTACACGTCAAATTACACATGAAATTTTCAAGACCAATTAATAAGTTAGTGCATCGTGACATTTTATATCTTTCATGTTAAAATAAATCTATTATTTACTTAATCAGAACTAGAAATGCTTTTTTACTCGTAATTGTCATTAAAATCGATTATTTTACCGAGAATAAAAAATCATATATTTGGACATTCATAGTTATTGCTTGTTACCTTATTATTGCATTTAATGAAATTGATAAAATTTATTATTATTTTTTTTATTTCAACTTATTGTTCTTAAAAAAGTTTTCCCAAATTAATTAATTTAAATTACATTAAATGTTCTTCGCTTGTCATTGCTTGAAAATACTTTTAAGCTTTTTCAACACCTCCTATGTTTAAATATTTTTAAAATTACAATAATTTATTTCTTATAAAAGTTCAATAGTTAACATAAGAAATACGTTTTTTGTTTCTAAATAATAAACTATGTTATGACGAGATTACTTTGAGTTTTGATATAGTATTTATAACTGGTCAGAAATTAATCCAAGAAAATATTTATTATCTTAGTGTTAATTTTTATTTTACTTGTGATTTTTTTTTGTACATAATGTTTTTATAATTAAAATTTTGGAAGAGGATTTAGGTTTTATATTATTTTGTATTTTTAAAATTTTTCATGCTTCATCGTATTCTTGTTGTTTTTGTTGTATCTTCCATTTCGATCCTCGTTAAAAAAGTTTTTAATTATTATGAATAAATATTTATGTTTTTCCAAAATTGTGCTTTCTTATGCCAACTGTTGTAATATTGTTTTATAAGAAGTTGTTGATTTATCCGATTAATAAGTTTAAATAATTGTTTAGTTAAAATTAAATTTAGATACCGATCAGTTTTGTAAATAAATAAAGTTATTGTTCTTTTATTTATTTTCAAGAAATAATTCATTTAAAATAGAGATTTAGTTTTGTATAATTCAAATTTTAATATTTTCTCATGATATAAAATTATATAATCGTAACATTAGCTATCCTAAAATTCGTTACATAAATACTAGTGCTAAAATCTACGATCAAATAAAAGCTGACGTCAACATCAAAAGAAAAGATTATTAAAAAATAATTGTATTTTAAGTTCAAATTGATAAAATTAAAAAAAAAAATTAGTGGTAGAAAACGATGCTAAAATGATCTTTTTGTCGACACTTACTAATATTATAAATCTAATGAATAATGAAGCTAAAAACATTATTTAATTTATTTTATTTTTTAAAGTTAACTTATTATTATGACGTTATAGATTCAAATTTATTACATCTTTTTTTATCAAAGTATACTTTGAAGATATATTTTTACAAGTTTTTTTTTTAGTGGTAGAGTTAGTTATGTACTTAAAAATATATTAGGATTCAGAGTAAATTATTTACAAACAAAGCTCGTTATCCGTTTAAACGTTGTCACTAGGTAACGGGGGGAAACGGGAGCGTACTATCTCTACCGGTAGATCTTGGGAGGTCGCTACATTGTGTTCGTCGAGGTGGAGGTTCTACAGTCATTTGACCGCTGTCAACGAAGTTACATCGCTTTTTGTACAGTTCCAAACTAGTGATTATGTCATGGTTTTTCTTGTCGATCGGTTAAACGCTATGAGGAGTTCAAATGTTCTTGTTTTAAAGTCGTATAGTCCATTTTGTTGTTATTGATTGCTTACACATTATAAAGAAAAGAAGTGCGTTGAGCTAGAAGGATGGGCGGAGTGGTAAGTCAGATTGCTAGCCACATATCGGAACTCGTAGGTGGCCAGCAGCAGTGTCGGCAGTACCCGAGCGGGAGCATCGGAGACCTCATGAACATGAAGGGGTACTGCGGTTCTTCAGGAGATGTTAGGGACAGCCTCATCGCGAGGACCGTACCCCTGTCCACGGTCTGCAAGCCGCCCAGCTCCCAGCAGAGGACGCAGCGGCTAAGCCGGCTCATCTCCCAGCAGAAGAACTCCCAGAAGAGGAACAGGAAGTTTGCAGTGAGTGTTGACCTCTTTGTATTTCCTATTTTAACAAGGCATTAACCTCAAATTCCACATTATTTAATATACCACCATTTTTTTGAAGAGTGGTGGAAATCTTAGCCCCGCATTGGTGAAGTAACTTCTTTTGTGAATTGTAATTTTATTTACAATCTTAAGAAAAAAAAAATGAAGGAATTACAGACAAAACAGCGTATAGAAAGATAAAAAAACTTATAATAAATATGTTTATAATTTGCAAAAACATAAACACATATTCATATATAAATAAAACTAGCTTCCAAAAATTATACAATAAGAATAAACGGATTAAAATAATAGCATGCATACTTATAATGTTGGATCGAGATAAAAGTATTAAAAACCTTAAAACTAGAAAAATAAACCAACTATAATCTAGTCAGCTCATTTATATGAGCTTTAACTTAGTTAATTTGTTTAAAAATATTCTGGTTGAAGAATGATTAAAAATAATTGATATAGATTGTGATAAAATCAAAGATAACACAAAACATAGGAATTAATAACTTTATTTTAAAGGAATTAAATTATACTTAATGAGTGTTTATTTCAAATATGGAGAACACTTAATAATTGTAGAATAATTTGATTTACGTTATAATTAAAAAAAACATTGACATATGGACTATTTTGACTGGTATTTTTTCTTTTAAACTAAAATATGACGACTATTTCAACAAAAGCATTTGTGACAAAATAATAATAAAAAGCATAAAACAAAATATGGCCAATGATATATTAATGGTCAATAACACAGTATGTAAAACCCAAGCAATAATGGTATTTAAAAAATATAACTAATTGACAATATTAAAAATTTAAGTAACAAAACATAAATAAACATGTAAATAATTAAAACATATCACAACAACTATGAAACCAGAAGTACGTAAATAATTTAAAATATGCATGTTAATGGATTAAAACTCAAACTAATATGAACATTTTAAAAAAAAATTAATATAAAATTATATAGGCTCACCTAATATAATAAAATCACCAAATACTGTGTTTAAATACAAATTGACTACATGAACAAAATAAATAATATGCAAATGAATTACTCAGTATGCTGTTTTTCAATACAATTAAGTACCACACGCTTTTCTATATTTATTTATACGAAGCTAAATCTTCCATCATTCAGTTTATTTTAATGGTTATAAAATGATCTTTCTAGATCATCAGTAGTGGGCATCCCGATGGGGTCAGGCTTATCAACAGCAATTAGTGGAATAAATTTAAAGTAAACTGTTATAGGAACGAACTAATAAAATCCAAGTTGAGATCCCGTACGCAAACAGAGACAAAATTGGTAGACGTTAGATTCATGTCGGCTATTACCTCCTATTATTTTCATTATAAAAAATGAACAAAATAAAGATAGGCGAAATGAATGAAAATATATATATATAATATAATATAAATTCATAGAAATGATACTTGTTAAAGTATAAATTGTATAATCTTTTTAGAATTTTTATGTTTTAATTTAATTACTTATATCATGCCTATAAAAATTAATATCTGTGTTAAGAGATGATATAATAAATCCCACCAACTCACATTTACCCTTCGTCGTAAACCCATGACCTCTTACCCCACAGTATCCTTTAATAATACCCCACTTATTCCTGTCGAACAAATCCGTTACTCAAGACTACGTCTGGACAAACTGACATGGAATCCTCACACAAAACTGAAGACAGGTGACTGCTCATCGATTCTGATTATTACAACATTTACTAGACAAACGGTCCAAACTTCCAATCCATTACAAAAGACTGATCTACATGACTGTAATAAGGCCTATCTGGACATACTGGAGTTGAGCTTTGGGGTTCCACTAAACCATTAAATTCCTACCGAATCCAATCCTTACAGTCTGAAATCCTTCGTAACATCCTTAATGCTCCTTACTTTGTCACGAATCAAGTCATCCATCAGGAGCTCAATGTCTCATATGTTGCCGATTTGGCCAGAACCAGATACCAACCCCTCCATGATAAACATCCCAACCACCCAAATCCACTTGTTTCTAACCTGGTCTCCCCTTCAATTCCAAATAATCCTCCTAGGCGTCTTAAAAAAAGATAGCCTCGAGATCTTCCCCTTTAGAAATGTTATTGGAGTTCTATCAATGGGTAGATTCTCCACATGTTTTTATCATGTCATTTTGTCACTTACAGCAAATTTACTTGTTGTATATATTTTTATACAGTTGTTAATAAAAATAAATTCATTTAAAAAAAAAGACATGATATAAATAATTAAATTAACACGAATTCAATATTCTTTTTAAAATTTAACTTGTTAATTTAATCTATAAAAATGATTATCTGCATTATGTTCAATCAATAATAGAGCGCTGAAGTTGGTTTGATAATATAATAATTTATGAAATATCTACGTTTTTATTTATAGTATTTATGTGATTTTTAAGTAATAAAACACTTGATACGAACTAGACGGAGTTCCTGCCTTATAAATATAACCACTGTCTGTATTCCAAATATCTGAAAAAGTGCTGAACTAAATATCTCAAATCCTCGATACACATTTCAAACATGCGCGCAAGCAATCCATTCCTTGATTAATATAAAGTTATAATTAAAAAACATTAACAATACAAAGTATCAGAGTAAATTTAGTTGTTTAGTTCTTATTTGTAATCGCTACTTTAAGTTCCTTTTCCCATTATGCAAACGCACTTGGAAACTTTATAGGACTTAGCAGCTCACAATTAACTTAACTGTCTAAAGTTTGAGAGGTCTTCGAAAAGCTCCTTTTGTATCGCTGAATGCCATACCGTAAATTGTTGATGAACTGTTTAGCTAAGCAGAATTTATTCCTTGGGATTGAGTTTTGCAAGTTCGAGTAACACTGTGCAAGTGTTCATTGAATAACAACAAGCAAGTTGAATTATTTTTATATTACGGATAAATTAGAGATTATTTTAAAATTAAATCATTTGGAAACATGCAATATTTCTCGATCCTTTTTTCTTTGGCTTGTATATGAAAATGAAAATCTTTAACATTACAACCTATAGAGGGTCAGGGGTTAGGATACTTTGTTAAGATATACTGCTTCTTCACCAAAGGCTGTACGAGTAATAGATTTGCTCATGATCACGGCCAACCGCTAGATTTTTCATTAATTAAGGCCCCTTATGTGGCTGGGTAGATCCCGGAGGGCACCTCGAACCGACAGGGTTGACCCATGGCTACAGTATCAAAAATAATTCTCTGTAAGAGATTAGAACCTGTGTCTTTAGAGATAGTAGCACAGTGCCTTGCCCATTAAACCTTTGGCTCGGTTTTGTTTCATCAATGGGTTTAATTTAAATTAAATCGTCAATTCTATTCGAATCATTTCAGATACAGTTTTTTTACCTAACTAATTTACAATTCTAGTGTGTATTGAGTTTTGTCCAAAAATGGATAATCATTTAATCATCAATTAATTCATCAAGGATCATTTTTTATTTATTTGCAGATTGGCTGGTTTGGCCTTGCATGGCTCTTGTAACAGTGCGTAATTTTGTTAACAGCTGATAATGGTGGTGCAGTCTAGTGCAAAATACACTCCTATTTTGAACATTAAAACATTGAAAATTATTAATAATAAAGATCAGTAAAAAAAATTTAAATAATAAATAAAAATAATAATAGTTAGCTTGTTAGATACTGCACCTTCGACTACTGGTTACTAGAAGTAGAATTTCACAAATCGTTTTTTAGTTAAATCATCTATTCCACGTAGTTTGCGATGTTGCGATTAGCTATGTTTTACTAACCAGGGGGAATCTAATGCGATTCTCAGGACCTTGTTTTGAAATTATTACATTTTTTTTACTTTTTGTACAAGATGCTACTCTCCTGATTTCACAACCATACATCAGTAATGGCCCTAGGCGACAAATGCACTTTTATCTGGAGTTCTTTACCGGTCTGACTCGTTCCGTGTATATTGTAAATCCCTCTTCATGCCATCTATTAAACTTTCGTGCCTTGATTTGTTTCTGTGAATTAGAAAAAAAAATCATATTTAATGTATTTTTTAATATATTTTATTAGTTTCAGATATAACCTGATTTTTTTTTTTTATTTTAACATGATGATATGTTATAAAAACAAGTTTGTTTATACAATTCATGAGTTGACATTAAATTTTTCTCAGTGTGTCTGCTTGTTTCGTTGCAAATACATCTTAGATTTTATTTTTTTCATTGAACAATGATGAATTTTTCACTTTATCGTGTTGATTTCTTTATAAGACATTATCCGGATACATCGTTTTTTATCAGGAGTATTCAGATTTCCAATCTCTGTAAGAAAGAAAATTAAAAAAAAAAAAAATACTGTTGAGACCTGATGTTGAACATATTGGGCAAATGATTTTAAAAAAATATTGTGTTACTTAATATATGTAATAAAAATTACTTTTTTTAATAAATATGTTTATAATTTGCAAAAACATAAA
>NW_027109944.1:339721-341496 GCF_000696795.3 Halyomorpha halys | reverse complement strand
TAATATATATAATATAATATAATCAACATTGTGTTACTTATATATGCTACAACACAAATTTATTTACTTTTCTAAGTGATTGTGGTGCCTTAATATCAAAATCTATACGGATTTCTAAGTTTTCGTAGTATATAGTAATAGTTTTACGTCCCTCTATGACGAGACTTCCTTACTAACAGAAATAAATTTAACTTGACTCACTCGAACATAGAAATAGGCTCAATGGTTAATGAAATTAATATTAAAGGAACATTCTTGAGGGTGTGATGAAAAAATATTACAAAGAAAACTAAATCATTTTATTGAAAATAAAAAATTTAAAATATTTACAGTAAGTTGAGCATGAGATCTGAAGGTGTTAATTGTTTTAAAAGGCAATTTAAAATTTCAGAGGTAATTGAGGCTTACCGATGTAATTTGGTAACGTACGCCTCTTTCTCAGATAGGCTAAGTAGGTCGACATCAAACCATAAGGAAGAAATGAAGGAAGGAAAAGAGTGATAGTGAAGTAGGAGATAGTACGATAGTAAGAACTGGGACATGGAACTAGGGACACATGGCTTAGAGATAGTCGTATGCCAATAGTCAAAGAGTTCTCTGCCACAGCAATGTATAGTTTTTATCTTATATTGTCTGTCTCTGTTTGTTCTTTACTCTAAACTATTTGATTTTTAATTTGTTAATATTATTTATTTATAATTAATGTATATTTTTTATATTTTGTATTATTATCATGAGATCTATAACTATTGTAAAACCAGTTTTGTGCCTGCTTTATGATCTTTTTATGTACATAACGATTTTTTTTTTAGTAATTCTCAATTTAAAATGAAAAAAAAAAACAAATATTAAAAATATATGGTCAATTAACGTTACTGCGATATGAACTATCTATTAAAAAAGACTATTTTCTATAAATAGTTAGATTCTCTACTTTTCAATTGGTTAAATGAAGAAAACTTAAAATAAGAGTTACTTCTTCAACAAGCTGTTTGTTAGATAACATATTTAGATATTTATAAATCTTTATGAAAACTTCCCTTTTCTGTTTTGATTAAATGCAGGATCCTATCCTAAACATAGTGTTGAAATTTTTTTAGTATTTATCTGAAAATTAATTTCCTCCAAAAATTATTGGTTTTTGAATTTATATGGAAATTCATATTTATGGGGTTCAAAATATACTAGAAATGATGAAATATACTGTGTTGGTTCACTTCACTGTAGGCATGATCTGGTTTTTATATTTTATAACTCATTTCATACGATCAACAATCCTTTGTACTTATTCTGCATCAAAAAGTAAATTGACTGCAATAAACCTGGAAGGCTTACTTCACAGCAGTGCTAAGTATATTTCTTCTAACGTTAGGAAAAGGATCTCTATTTTAGGAAAAGTAAAACTTTTCAATTATGTTTTTGACTAACAGATTTAGATTTTATACTTGAATCTCTTTTGTCAAAAAATTAATTAAAAATTTTAAATTTTCGTAAAAGAGAGAGCGTTTAACTTTTTCCCTAAAGTTGGTAGAAATATACTTAGCACTTCTGTGAAGTAAGCCATCGATGTATTATACATCAATAAAACTTGTATACAAAAGCCGGAATACGATAATATAAAAAAATATAAACTTCTAGACTTTTTTTTTTCGGCTCTTACAATGGGTTAGCAAGAACCCTCGGACAAGTGCCTAATATTTTCCTACTTAATATCACCAACAAAATTTTCATTAAATCCTTGGTCCCAAGTTATATATAGATATAACTTATCTATA
>NW_027109944.1:317442-339671 GCF_000696795.3 Halyomorpha halys | reverse complement strand
TATATCGATTGTAACTCTGGAAATCATTTTCGTTATATTTCTTTTGGTGTCGAAAATCATTGTGGAAGTGATTAGAATCAATCCCATCTTAATATATTGGGAAAACAGTAACCGAAAATTTTAAGAAAAATGTTCCCCTCGAAATTGCTCTATAATTTTTTTTTCTTAATGAGTTGTAGATAGCTTACCGTAGATTAATGATTAGAGAAGTTTGTCGTGGGGTACGGTTTAGCAAAGAACAACATAAATAAACAAAACCATATTTATTTATTTTATGCTGACGTTTCGACCTGAGTTTCTGGTGTTCATCAGGGGTTATGGCGTAGAAGGTAGGCTTAATACTAAAATTTTTTTCTTCTTTGAAATAATATGTTTTAATGGCAAATTTTTAGTTTTAGATAAGTAACTCTGGAACTTGGGACCTTGAAAGAATTTCCCACTAATAAATAAAATTAATTACATATGAATTGTTTTATTATGAAATTTTTTTAAAAAATTACTTGTGGGAAAATTTGGACAAACTAAGTTGTCATTTTTTTGCATTCATCCATCTTAATACCTACAGTATATCCCACAGTCCGAGTCAAAAGAAAATAAATGAAAACTCTTATATTAAACAGTAGTACATTTAATTTTTTTAATTTTTAGTGATTAAGAATTTTTAACTTTTAATTAGACGTATAAGATATATATTTACTATTAGTCTATAACTTAAAGATTTTTATTATCTAAACAGATGTAAATTTCCATTACTTATTTAATCACTTATAAAAATATTTGGCTGATTAAATGGATTTAAAAGATTCTTTAAAATGTTGATTTAGTGTACAGCGTCCCTGTCTAGCGGTGTTTATCAGAAGCTTGCGAAGAGCAACCTTGGTAGTTCCTGTTGCTTCTGCTAGGTCGCGCTGAGATGCAGTTTAACCCTATACCTCTAGCTAAAAAATTTTTTTTTTCGATTTGATATGTTTTAAGTGTTGTTTGTAGTTGATTGAGTTTATTTATTTGTTTTAATAGTTATTGATGAAGTTCCTTACCTTGATTAAATATTTCAATTATTTTTTAACTTATTTTCTTTTTTCTTTAAACTTTACTGAAATTTCAGAACTAATTGGAAGTATAAATTTAATATATTTCACTAAATGCAATTCAAAAATATGGTTCACTCTTCACTAAGATAATTTGATGACAATTTTCAATTTTATTTTAACTCAAACATAAATTATTTAATATGAGTTGGATTGTTCAATTATCAAAAATACAAAATAACGTATAATAAATATGAAACTTTTTTTTTAATGGAAGTAGATAATGTGTTTTTTAAAAAATTTGATTTTAGCAAAAATTAAACTTTGTGATATGGTGAAATTATTTTAACAAACACAAATACAACATATCTTTAAAGAATTACTCCAGTTAAATTTGGTTACCACTTCATATTCAACAAAAATTGTGAAGCACTTTAAAAAAACACAAAACTTGGATTTCTCCTTTTTATTATATTTTTATTTATATTTTTATATTCTAATATTTGTTATATAGGATGTTGATAAAATGAAATAAGGGTTGTAAAATGGAGGGGAAAGAAAAAAAAAGGAATAAATTGAAAAGCTTGTATTTAGTTTGTAGACAGATATTAATTGTAAAATAATACTGTGGGAAAAAAAAAAAAATGTTAGCTGTCTATTATATTGTATCATATCAAAAAAATGTAATTTATAAATTTATATATGTCCGATCACGGATTGATCAGTATGCTGTGTAATGTAGCAACCCGATGTATTTGGGCAGCATGATTGAATAAATTTCTTTCCCTGTATATTTGAACCCAACTATATTTCTTGAACTTAATTTTATATACTTTACGATGGTGTAATTACTTAATTAGCATAAATTGATTTGGATTACTTTCACATAACTAACTAAAGAAAAAATGGTTTAACAAATAGTATGGTTTTATAAAGTTTGCTTTGTAGAAACTTGAACAATATTTGAGATTTTAAGCAAGATGAAAGGAAATTTTTTTTATTCTACCTAAATAATTCCAAAAGCAAAGAAAGTTTCTCCTGTAATTTCGATAACGTTTTTTACGGTACAACACATCAGAAATTGATGGAATTGCCTCTTATTTTGTAAAATATTCGTTCTACGAGAACAGTAAGGAACGAATTTGAAGTAATTTTTTTTTACTATATATATATATATATAAACACATATATCAGTTACATATATAATGTTTAATCAGCGAAATGGAACCACTGTACAGAAACACACTAAAAGCTGCGAATTGGTTCAACTTCATTTCTAGAGAAAGGATTGTCTTCAACTTTAATTAATTCAATCCGTCAAAAACAAAGCTGAGTTAGTTGCTTTTCAAGCTTTGATCTTGAAATGGACCTTGATGTGCAATCAGAGCTTTTGTAACATTGTTTTTGTGAACGAAATTATTGTTTACCGAGAAGGAGTGCTGTGTTCCCATATTTTAATATGAAGTGAATGTATCTGATAAGTTTATGGCCATATGTTAGCTTTTACTGTTTGTAACATTTTACAACCAACATTTATTCCACTGTTCGTCAAAATGATATAAATGTAGAATAGTGTTCATCTTAAACAGTAATAATTTTTTTATAGATATTGGAAAATCATTGTTAACCAATAAAGATTTTCTCTTTATTTTTTTAATATTTCGATGAATTTAATATGAGTTAACTATTTTATAGTTATTATTATTTTTCATTAGCAATTGCTTACTTTTACAGCTGGTTTCATGGCCTCCTCTTTTATATACATTAATGTTGAAAATAAGTATGTAGTCTTAGGTACGTGACTTTATGTTTGTTTCAACGACTTTTGACAGTTTAAAACCGTCGAAAGCATGCGCACAAGCTGTTATTAATACTCCGTTTGAATGTCCGATCCTGAGAAGGTGACATTTAAATAATGTGTACCCCTGTCGAACAGATCCGCTACCTTGGACTACATCTGGACTAACGATTAATCTGGAACTCAAGACTAAAAAAACAGGAAACTGCACGTTGATTTCGACTATTACAGCAAACTAGACAAACGGTCTAAACTTATTATCCAAAGAATGATCTACATGACTGTAATAAGGCCAATCTGGACGTATGGAGTTGAGCTTTGGGGCTCTACTAAACCTTCGAATTCCTCTCGTAACGGATCCTTACAATCCAAAATCCTTCGTAAAATCCTTAATGCTCCTTACTTTGTCATAAATAAAATCATACATAAAGACCTTAATGTTCCCTATGTAACTGATCTAGCCCAAACCAGATATCACTCTTACCATTATAAACTCCCTAACCACTCAAACCCCCTAATTTCTAACCTTACATCCTCCTCCATTCCTGACAATCCTCCGAGGCGCCTGAAAAGATGGCCACGAGATCTGCTAATGTAAGTGTCATTAGAGTGCTACCAATGACTAGTTTCTCTACACGCCTGTAACATTCCATTTCAACTAAGATCAAATTTACTGAATGTATTATATAATATACAGTTGTAAATTTCAATAAAGATATTTAAAAAAATTAATAAAATAATGTATAAACCTGGATAGAAATGTTAGAAAATAGAACTTTTTCGAAGTTATTATACACCAATCGATTGGTATCTCTGAAGAATAACAAATATATACTACTGATTAAAGATTAATGTTCACAAAAAAATACAAAAACCTAATGAGGCTCCACGTAAAGTAAATTTAAAAATTTCCTGAAGAGATTATTGGACCAATATTGTTAATGAAGGATGGAACAGTTTTATGGAAACAATTTATTAAAGTGTACAAAGATATATATTATTAAATTACAAATATGTTATTTACCTATTTTTAATACTACCGTATAGTTTTATTATATATTTTTATTTGCCACTATTAACTAAACAAATATAAGAAACAATTAATTTTATTATTATTATTTGCGTGACAGACCATGGAGGTCTAAGGCCACGCTCTATGTACTTTGGACATTCATGACTTGGTTTTCATAGGGCGGGTTCGTCATTCTCACACCTAGTTTTGTGAGTGCCACCCATTGGCTAACGGGTCTCGCAAATGCCGGGAGTAGTATTGTATAATTATATGCTTAATAAAATCTCGGATAGGGCTGGGGACTCGAACTCGCAACCTTTGGGTTGGCAGACAGGCGCGTTACCATTCATTAATTCAATGTGTGAATAAAATCAATTTAAAAGTTTAATTGTTTAGTTTAAGTTCAAAAAGTTTAATTTTGTTCATAACTTTTTCTGGCTGTGACAGATAATTATTTTCTGTTTCACTGTTGCCATGAGTCAGCCCTTTGGGCTCGTGAGTCTACCGGGGTCCACTCAGCCTCAAGAAGTGACCAAATCATCTCCTTGCACAACCGTTAGTCTAGTAGCAGTACTTTCTTATAAAATACTGGACCCCTAACCCTTCATGGGTTGTAGGAGTAAAGATTTTATTTAATTTGACGAATACAAATAATAATGTACCCTTAATTTTGACTAAATATATTGATATATCAAACCTTCAATTGTGTTCTATTGGTCTATATAAATCCTCAAACCTAGCAATAGTGAAGGACTATCGGGGCTGCTAGTTACAAATAAATGTTGAATGGAAACACGTTTAGCTCTGGAAATCCTACTTAAAGAATGAATGGGAAAGACTATCTAGCCAATCATAGAATTGCTTTTAAGCATTAAGGCCCATTACATTGCAAGCAGGGATTAGTAGATTAAAAAAAAGTCTTATAATCCCTATAATTATTCTTTTTCTCTTTAGTAGTAATTCTTAAATAATTATTATTAACGAAATTATAATAATTTAATCGAAAATATTTCTAAATTAAACAAACACCGACCCTAGAAAAAATATATACCGCTTAAGCATGAGAAATAAATTGTAGCAAACTATCGCTATATAAATATAATGACAATAAAAGTTCCTATCTTTTAAGGTAATTAATTTTCTAAAACAATCAACAACCATTAAAATAATAACCCATTAAATACTGTTATTGCAAACATTTTCTAGGAACTGGGTCAAAACGACAGTAATATTTCCTAGCGGTAATAAACTTGCCCTTTTTTTTTTACTCTTCGATTTTATTTTCGCTATATAATTACGTATTTTTATTATATAAGGTGTGATTAACTTAATTTTATTTATTTTTTTTTATTATAGCTGATGAATTGTAAAATTATCTACTACATTTTATAGAGGGAGATCATTAATGTCTGAATAAAACCCAAAAGGTCATCCTAGGATTTCCTAGAAGGATTTCCTCTGTGACGGAGATAAGGGCCCATTTCCAGCCCATTGATATGTTGGTAATGGGACGAGCTCATTGAAATGCTCACTTTCCTTTAATAAATGGGAAAAGCACTTTAACACTTCAGTTGTCACATTTCATCAAGATACATGGCATTGAACATTTTGCCTTTTTTATTTATTTATTTAACACCAGATTGGCCTGGTGGGCCTTACACAATTGATATAACCGATACTTTTTTTTTTTTATTTTTTTTTTTATGGGTGAACAATTGATTATCAGGGGAGGAGGTATAGTTTCGTACAAAAGATCCCCAAACATAGATTTGGAGGTATTTTATTTACGTGTACTGTATTTTATACTTTTGAAATTTCACATTTTATTTATTTTATAATTTAATTCTTTTAGCTGATTTCTTTTCTATCTATAGAATAGTATAATTAGAGTCAGTACGAATTTTTTTATCTTGATTGTAGAAATTTTGATTCCTTTCACATAATTAAAGGAAAAATGGTTTAGCAAATGGTATGGTTTTTATAAAGTTTGCTTTGTAGAAATTTTTACTCTATTTGAGATTTTAGCCGAGATGAAACTTGTTTTTCGCTTCTCCCTAAATAACTCCAAAAGCAAAAGAAAGTTCCTCTTATAATTTTCTGCGGTACAAAACATCATAAAGTGTCTCTTATTTTGTAAAATATTCGGTCTACAAGAAGAGCATTAAGGAACAAATTTGAAGTAAATTTTTATCTTCGCTAAAATATATATGGAAATATATAAGATAAATTACAGCTATATTATGAAATTTAGGTGTAGACACAATAAAAATTCTGTATATCAATGTACATTCAAGTGATCTTAAATATCAGCTAGGTTTTAACCTCATTGAATTAGTCTTACAAGGCTTAAATGAGAGATAAAAAAAAAATCGTCTTCAAAAGTTATCTTTTAAAAGATTTTTTAATTGGTTTTTGTTGGGACGGAACAAATTTTTCCCGAAAATCCGGAAATGCCAATTTATTATTCATTTTATAGAATCGATTATTCACTGAATTTCCCCAAAAATGTTTTATGAAACGCGGTGAATCAATGAGAAATGAAGTAATATTTAATTATCTGGTCTTATCCTCATTGTAATAGTCCAAAACGGCTTGAACGCCGAATTTTTTAATATCTTCAAAAAAAATAAACAATTTTCATTGTTAGCAATTATAAACTATCGATAAATACAAAATATCAAAGAAATGTATGCATAAATAAAGGAGATATTCTCGGGTATTTTTTCCCCCCAAAATCACAAAAAGAGGAATAACTTCAAGACGAACAAACTAATCTAATCGGGTGTAAAAAAAAACCAAAAAAAAAAACCGTTTTTTAACCAAATATGTATTATTATTTCTCTGGTACAAAATACAATTAATACTCAAAGTATAGTCCATTGTAATATTATACCGCCATTAGCCATGGAGAGTAGATGACGACTAACAGTATCTTTCGACACACCACACTCCCTAGGAAGTTCATGAGTACTCGTGGGCGGATTTGACTCAACAGCTTTCTGCAGAACCTCATCAATATCCAATAGTGGTCCCATGGAGACCTTCTTCCTTTCCAACGGCGTATCTCCACTGATTAGTTTTTCAAACCTACGCCGCTCTGTTGCCTGGTCAAGGACACCTTCCCCTTCATATTTAATAACTTCATGAGTTGCTTTAGGGGCTGTGAAACTTTTTTTTCAGTAATGCCTTAAAATTATGAAAATATCGTAGAAAACTGTCACAGTTCTTCTTTGGAACAAATAACTAAACTGAGGCCTTTTTATGAAGTCGAATGAAATTAAACAAGCATAGAGAATGCTCTAAACGAATTATTAAGTATTGGTAAGTATTAAATAGGATTAAAATATTTTCATTCCTTTGAAATCTTCAATTTGATAAAACGATCATTTTGTTTTATGCACCCAATTAGTAATAAGTATGTAGGTTTGTAAATTAATTTTGTATTGTGGGCGCACATCACCAAATATTTTGCTTTTTTGTTTTATTTTTCATAAAATTGTTTATTTGTTGATAACCTTACCTAATCTATACAGTGTTTAAAGCAGTCTTGTAAGTGTAATTAGAACAAATATAAGAGGATGACATGCAACTACTTAAGCACAAAAAGTTTGAGCAATTACTGCAACATTAAAGCTAATGATAGTATAAAAGTGTGTACGATTATAACATAAATTTTGGATATTAATATAAATAAAAATACGTATTATGTTCTAAAATTATAATTATTAAAAGCTTCAATCTCATTTATCGATCAGTTGATGGCTTAGGTAGTAGGAATGGCGTGATGGAGTGTAATAAATATTTTTTATTTTAACGAAACCAGGGATGGCAAAACTGATTTAAGATAAATTTCTCTATTATTATTATTATTATTATTATTTTGACTGTGGTTTTCCATTTGTATATTTCAAAGAATCAAATATTTATTATCATAATTGTACTTTTATACCTCGTTTTTTTAATTTAAATTTTAGTATATATAACTTCAATGAAGGTCGGCTACCCATCAGTTGTCACCCTTTTCTTTCTCACAATTATAAAACGATTTTCTTTGGAATAGGAACGGGGTTTTGTACTCTAAGCCACAGAGGGCTTAACACGCTCCCAAACTCCGCAGGAACCATTTAATATTTGAGCTAGTTGAGGGCCAGTTGTGTGCTAAAACGTCCGTGAATTCCACTTTTGTCTTGCAACTAAATGGATATTTTATGTCTTTTACGAACTTTTCCGACAGCGTGTTCTGTCGGCTACTATTATATTTTTTTAGTTTTTGGAAAAGTTTTCGATTTTATAACGTTGATGTATGAAATTTTCTTTTGAAATTCTTAATTAGGAAAAAATATCTCTAACATTAATATTGACGAAAAAATGTTAACAATTATTTTTATCAAATATTTATTTTCAAGTTTACTGCATTATCATACTTTGTTACTCCGAAAAAATCAACACCGATTTTAATACTTTCTAGTGTGTTATTGTATATTCAACTCGTCTCTTCGTATTCCAGTAATTCTATTAACTTTTTCTAACATCGAGGATTCCTCCAATATATCTCTAAAATCAAGCATTAATTTTTTTTCCGTCATTCGAAAATTTGCCATTCAAGCCGTCACACAATTTCAATGAGGAAAAACCTAGCTGATATGGAAGACTATTTTGATTTTACAATGGCTAGACGATTTTAATAAAAATCGTTGAATGGAGAAGATCGAAAAAAGAAAATGTCAAAAATCGATTCTATAATGTAGCACTCCCGGTTTTCGATTTTATCGAAAATGTTGTTGCCACACTCTAGACAAATACATTCCTTAAATATATAATATAAGTTTTGTACGATTTTTCGTTTTATTATGGACTTGATAAGTACTTTTTTATTTATTGATAGATATTACAATCTGCCACACAGTTGTGGGCAATGGATAATAGTGATGAATGAAATAAAATAAATAAATGAATAAAAAAAAACTCTCTTAAAATATATACTAACAGAAGGATAAACAAAATGGACATAATCAAACTATGTGTATGAAAGAAAAAAAAATAACATAATGATAAAATAATATAATCTATAGTACCATTTAACTCTAATTATAAGGACTCTAATCATGTATTTCCGTCGAAAAATAAAACTCATAATTTTTCACGATTGAAATACTTTCCCTGACTATATAGTCGATATATAGGTAAGTGAAAGCAAAAAATTAAAAAAATTTAAACTTGAAATAATATTAAAAGTACATTTCTGAAAACTTTTAAAATTTGAGTTATCCAATCTGTCAACTGAACGGCTAATTTAAAAATTAGTACCGGAAAATATTGCCACTGTAAATAATATATAAAAATATTTGTCCTGAAACAGCAAGGATTAATTATAACTCAAAATATAATGTTAGTGAGGGTTATGTGGTGACGCTCCCAAAGCACCAGATTTTTTAATTTTATTTTTAGTATTAATATAAATAATCTGAAAAGGAACCGATATCCCTAGGATTTAGATTCGGGACTATTGATAAGAAAATAGTAGGGAGTAATCCGGGAGGACAGCTGGGACTGACCATGGGCAGATAGACTGCTATACAAAGCAGCCCAGGTGCTGATAGCAGCTGACAAGGACTAGCCCATGTGCTATCTCCTCCCAGTCAGCGGGCTCACAATCAGCGGCAGTCGCACATTTTTTTTGTTTTATTTTATACAATAGCAGGATCCCTTTTGTTCAGCCCTGAGGATACAGCTAGGCGGTACAATGGTCTCCTCCAAGCATTATTAAAACAACGTTGGGTCACGTATTTACCACTAAGAGGTTAGAGGTCACATTGACAATAGCTTGGGTCAGAGGCAAGTTTTGTAGAATTAATGGTAAATGCAGAGCATGATAATCTCTTTGAATTCCTCCGAGGAAATCTTGTAACCTCTGTAGCGTACATTAATTCATATATCTCTTTGATATACGTACAAAAAAATAAAATAAACAATAGATTTCGTTCTTCAATAAAAATTCGGTCATTACTTCCCATCATGGTAGTAAGAATAGTCTGTCAAAATTTAAACAACCTTCCTCTGGGTTGGTCGAAATGCGGGGAGGGATATTTAGAAGATAGTTTGCTAAAAATACGTTGGGTAAGGTTTTTTTTTTTTTTCTTTAATACTTTTTATTTATTGATAGATATTACAATCTGCCACACAGTTTTGGCCAATAGGTAATAGTGATGAATGACCACATTCATACTAAAATAAATAAATGAATGAAAAAATCTCTCTTAAAATATATACAAACAGAAGGATAAAGAAAATGAACATAATCAAACTATGTGTATGAAAAAAATAAATAAATAAAATAACACAATGATAAAATAATATAATCTATAGTCACATTTACACTCTTATATACAATATTTACATAATTGACCTGAGGATCCCTGAGCCCACTCTATACCCCACGTGTGAGGGGTAGAGCAGAGCTCAAAAGATCCCAGCACATCCCTCTCGTCCCATCACAGTGGAGGCTGTGCAAGTGCACACTTAACTGCAAACTCTCAACTTGAGAGGAGAATCTGACCATTGCCAGAACTCTAATTGTCCGTTTTTTATTTACAATAAGTCTCTTGGCCATTGCCGTTTCAACCTTCTAGGTGGGTTGTAGGGATGGGTGGAACTAGATATAGTTTTGAACCAAGGAATTAGGATGGTTGGAAAGTTTTATATGCAATTTTGAGAATTTGGTTGGTATGAGGTCAAGGACAAAAGGGATATGTAGGTCATGATGAAGTGTTCTCTCGGAAACGTAATAGGGTGCACTAACTATGGTTCTAAGGATTTTGGATTGAAAGGATTGGAAACTTTTGATGTTCGACGGTTTAGCTGTTCCCCAAAGTTCAAGTCCGTAGATCCAGATAGGTCGGAGTATAGTCTTATAAATTAGTAGTTTGTTTTCTAGTGAAAGATGAGAGGTCCGGCTGAGCAGTCGGTATAGTTGGCTGAATCGTCTGTTCAGTTCTTGTCTTTTGAGTCTAGTATGTTGGTTCCAGGTGAGTCTTTTGTCCAAGGTGAATCCGAGGTTTCGCACTGTGTCGGATCTGGGAAGAGGTATATTATTAAGAGTAATAGGTGGACAGAAGCTTCGGCGGAGAGTGCACATGGGTGCATTTCGATTCACTGACTTTTATCCGCCATTGGTTGCACCATTACTCAATCCGGGTGAGGTGTGTTAGGAGATTGGATGAGGCTGTTACAGGATCGAGATGTGAGGATAGGGGGTACGGTTTAGTACTTAAAAGTTCCTTCTTTTTGAATCGAAAGTGACCCATGAAGTTTCAATATTTTAAAAGTTAAAGCTGATTTTAGATAATTAACAGAATAATTCCGATATTATGCTGGATAATGTTATTTTTCTATAAAAATATAAATGATGATATCGATGGATATCTTCTTGGAAGGTTTTAAGGAGAGAGTTTGACACACTGCGATATTTGAGTTGGAAAATTAAATTGAGCTTGAGGTCCAAATTCAAACTGCAAAATTCGTGTTAAAACAACTTTCTCCAAATAATTTATAAACGCGGGGAGGGGAGAGGATTAATATGCCAGATATTTTCTTGACGGCGAAGTTTATGGAAATCTGGTGGAAAAATTCACAAGTCTTGCATATACAATACGAGGTGGTAGTATCTTTATAATTTATGTTCACGTCTTTAAACTTCACCTATTATGCTTTCAATTTATATGATATGAAGCTACTAAAGGTACCTGCTACTAATGTACTACTCTACTAAAATTTAAGTATTCAATTATGTACTAGGCAACTTCCCTACGCCACAAAACTAAATTGGGTGCGGCAAAATCTAAAATTTACCAGTAACAGAGCTTCCCTGAATTTTTTTTTCTCAGGAAAAATAACCTTTCTAAAAAGTATTTATTAGCTATTTTGACTATAATAATATGGATGAAAGGTTTCAGCATAATCACCACGAGTCTAAAGTAGGATCCCATTATTTAAACTTCACATTTGGGATTTTCAAAATATTGGAGAGAGTGGTAACTCTTCTCTATCACCTCTGATGATGAACTAGATCCATTAATTTATAGCTTTGTATTTTATTAACATCATAAGCAAAATGTGTGATTTTAATGAGCTTTCTCTTAAAATTGGCTATAGTTTTAAAAATATTGACACTTGGAAATAGTATTATTCGATTAATTAATATAAAAACCAAATTGGAGTTATTTTGATCCAATACTGATGTTGTTGTTGATTGGTGATGGTGATGTGAGTTGATTGGTTTAACACTTTTCTATCATTTCGATTAGTATGAGAAATTTCAGATATTCGTAATTTTCAGGTAAAATTTCAGGTATTTCATGGTCTTATTGATTTAGGGAAAAGGTAAACGTAATGCACTACACAATAAAGTCACATGTATTGATGCCATGGAAATTCCGCTCTGGAAGGCTGAATAAAAGACAAACTGAGCAATTTCTGACTCAGACAAAACCTGTTGGAAAGAAACAGAGTCATAAATCGTGAGCAGAATGGATTTAAGTTTGAAAAGTCCTCCATTATGGTAAACTGTCGAACGCTTGAGGTATATCCGAGAATATAGCTATGCTTATGGCAACCGTAAAGTTATCTGTGATTCTCGTGACAGTGGGAAGTTATGTCTTATAAACATCTTATAAATAAACAGAATGTAGTAACCACACACAAAATAAATTTGTTCTAATTAAAAAAATATTTGTGGTGTACGCCTTACACAACATTCACTACTACTCTAATCTGTGTAGAAATTAAATTCTGTTCGGTTAGTGATGCTTAAATACTTCATATATAGATATGTTAAAGTAAAAAGACTATTGTCATAACAACCTTGGAAACATGAAGAGATTTATTTATGAATTCAAATTATTTGTGTAGTTTTTCTAACGACTTTATATGTTCTACATTTTTTTTTTTTACATTATACATCTATATTAGGTACTACTTTTATTTATATAAATTCATTTATGACTTAAAAAAATATTTATCATATTCATAATAGATATTAAAAATTAAATCTTTAAATTCTTCTTAAATCCTAGGATATTATGGGTTTTATTCAGACATCAATGATCTCGCTCTATAAAATGTAGTAGATAATTTTACAATATTCATCAGCTATATTAAAAAAAATAAATAAAATTAAGTTAATTACACCTTATATAATAAAAATACGTAATTATATAGCGAAAATAAAATCGAAGAGTAAAAAAATGGGGGCAAGTTTATTACCGCTAGGAAATATTACTGTCGTTTTGACCCAGTTCCTTGAGAATGTTTGCAATAACAGTATTTAATGGGTTATTATTTTAATGGTTGTTGATTATTTTAGAAAGTTAATTACCTTAAAAGATAGGAACTTTTATTGTCATTAATTTAGTTAAATTAATTTTATTGTGTTTGTTTAATTTAGAAAAATGTTTCGATTAAATTATTATAATTTCGTTAATTATACTTATTTAAGAATTACTACTAAACAAAAAAGAGAATAATTATCGGGATTATAAGACTTTTTTTTAATCTACTAATCCCTGCTTGCAATGTAATGGGCCTTAATGCTTAAAAGCAATTCTATGATTGGCTAGATAGTCTTTCCCATTCATTCTTTAAGTAGGATTTCCCGAGCTAAACGTGTTTCCATTTAACATTTATTTGTAACTAGCAGCCCCGATAGTCCTTCACTATTGCTAGGTTTGAGGATTTATATAGACCAATAGAACACAATTGAAGGTTTGATATATCAATATATTTAGTCAAAATTAAGCGTTCATTATTATTTGTATTCGTCAAATTAAATAAAATCTATACTCCTACAACCCATGAAGGTCAAGAGTGCAGTACTTTGTAAGAAAGTAATGTTACTAGACTAACGGTTGTGCCAGAATCACGTTCGACCGCTAGATTTTTCCTCAATAAAGGGTACCCCCTACAGAAGGCTGGGTGAACCCGGTGAGCTCCATAACCCACAAGGCAGTGAAAAAGAAAATAATTATTTGCCACAGTCGGATTCGAAGCTGGATCGTGTGCCTTACCACTGAACCACCCGCTCCCATTCATAATAAATATCATATTTGCAATTTATAAGACATCATAATTGTAATTTATTCTTATTTATTTAGTGGTAAGTAATAATATATATCATATATGTAATTCATTAATAGATAAATGATAATAGATATATTTCTAATTTATTTTGTTACTCGTTGTCTCGTCTTCTTTGGAGCGCGGAATGTACTGCGCGGGAGTCTTTTTCGATATAGAGCAGGCTTTTGATCGAGTCTGGCACCCGGGACTGCTTTACAAACTCCGTAAATTCTTACCTCCTACATATTTTCTCATCATCCGTTCCTTTCTTACTAATAGATTATTCCAAGTAAACCACAATGGTTCCTATTCATCCCTCTATTTTCAATCCGCTGGTGTTCCTCAAGGTAGTATTCTTGGTCCCATCCTCTACATCATCTATACAGCTGACATACTAACAACTCCCAACACTATCCTTACCACGTATGCTGATGACACATGTGTGCTCACAGTTAGTAATAACCCTTTGACTGCATCCCAAACTCTTCAGTCCCATATCACAATCCTCGAAGAATGGTGTCGAAATTGGAGGATAAAGATAAATCCCAACAAATCACATTTACTCTTCGTCCTAAACCTGCCGACTGCCCTACAGTATACTTTAATTATGTGGCTCTTACCCCTGTAGAACAGATTCGTTATCTTGGACTACATCTTGACAAACGACTAACCTGGAATCCTCACACAAGACTGAAAAGACAGGAAACTGCACGCAGATTCCGAGTACTACAGCACTTACTAGACAAACGGTCTAAATTTCCAACTCATTACAAAAGACTGATCTACATGACAATAATAAGGCCCATCTGGACATACGGAGTTGAGCTTTGGGGCTCCACTAAACCTTCGAATTCCTCTCGTATCCAATCTTTACAATCCAAAATCCTTCGTAAAATCCTCAATGCTCCTTATTTTGTTACTAATAAAACCATCCATAAAGACCTAAATGTTCCTTATGTAACCGATCTAGCCCGAACCCGATATTATTCCTTCCATAATAAACTCCCTAACCACCCAAACCCACTCGTTTCTAACCTTGCTTCCTCTTCCATTCCTGGCAATCCTCCAAGGCGCCTGAAACGAAGATGGCCTCGTGACCTTATATTGTAAACTGTTTTTAGAGTTCTACTACTGGGTAGTTTGTCTACATCCCGTATCATATCATTATGTCATTATGATCAAATTTACTGGTTGTATTCTTTTATACAGTTGTAAATATCAACAAATAAATAAAACAAAACAAAAACAGTTACAGTACTACTATACATTTTGGTTTTGTTTTTAACTTGTATTTTATTGAAACTCGAATTCAAAATTTAAAAAATTTCAATACTTCTTCGTACAACATATTTCACATATAGGAGTGCTGAAGTATAAAAATAAGTAAACTGTTATAAGTCTATAGATATGTTTACGGAAGGCTTACATGTACTATTTTTTTATATCGTCTTTCCTGCATTCTGATCGTAATGAAGAATTTTGTCTCTTAAGAGTACTGTTACTGATAGATTTTTTTATCAAAATATAATTTTATAATTATCAACATAAAAATAGTAGTTTTACTACCTATAATATAATAAAATTGCGACAGCTGAAACAATCCTCGTAATTAGCTAGATATAGGGCATTGTGCAATAGTCGAAATAGATGGAAAATGGCTCTACCAAAACTAACTTGTCTCGGGCAAATGTTGAATAGTCCAATTAATGGCAACCCTGTCTCTGAACCCAACTTCAGCCTCGAGGCAACATCAAACTTATAAATTGGTTTAATCTTTGAGTCTTCTTCGTATCTGTTGTTGTTAATTTTTTCTTTTTGATTCGGGTGAAATTTTATCTTCAGTAAACTCTCCGATTTCACGCCTTCACTATATTATAAAACCCCGCTTATAAGTAAAAATAAGGATAGAAACATTGTGCATTAAGTGAAAGAACCGGTTATTCCATAGTCCAAAATAAAAATATCCAATATTAATTTAACTCATTAGGAAAGAAATTGAATACACAACAAAACTGAACATAGAAGTTATATGTATGGATATACTCATATATACGACGTGGTAACTGCAAAACTTGAAAAAAAAAAAAAAAATCAAAACCTTATATTGTTTGTTAATTACTATGTGTTACCTTCAACCAGCAGGCACTTTGCATAACTCAATATTAACATTATTCTGTTAAGGAAACTTATTTCCTAAAGTACTTTCAACATTTTATGAAACAACCCTTAAAAAATCCAGTTGTCAAAAATTTCGATTAATAAAAAAAATCATTCCATGTTTTACCCCTCAATCATATGATGTATCTGATAAATTTTAACAAATAAGTGACTGTCATTAAGAATTTTAATTTTTGTTTCAATGTGTAAATTTACTAATTAGAGAAATTGTTGTATTGACCTGGGCAGAATAGCCTGCATGAAGTTGTGTTTTTGAATTATTTATTTCAAAAATTGTATTAAGATTGCCCTGAGGATGGGCGAATTGGCCGAAACGTCGGACTTGTAAAGAAAAGAAAATGTTTTGAGACAAAATGGATAAAGTTTAAATTATTTATTTAAACAAAATTAATATTGGATATATTTTTTTTTTTTGACTCCGGAATAACCGGTTATCTTAATGCGCGATATATCTTTCCTCATTTTGACTCATAAGCGGGGTTCAACTGTATAGTCAAGGCAAAAAGATTTTAATTAAGATGAAAATTTCATCTGAACCAAAGGAAAAGATTAAGAACAACAGATACCAAGAAGACTCGAAGATTAAACCAATTTATAAGTTTGATGTTGCTTCGAGGCTGAAGTTGGGCACAGAGACAGTGTATAACGCTTAATAGTACATTATTTAAAGTATAGCATATTTTTTAAAATATGAGCGCTAATAGTTTACGTTTAATAGTTCTGAAGATACGGTATTTCGAAAAGCAACATTTTTTTTTCCAAATAAAGAACAACAAATATGTTTTATCAATTCTGGTGAATATCACGGAAAATGCTCTTAAAAAGATTAACGTTATCAAATAAATTATTCTACTAGCTTTAATTCGGATACTAATTGAAAACAGCAGCTCCTTCTCCAACTATTATCTGTAGTAAGTAATAGATATCATAATAAGTTGTCGATATCTGACAATCAGTAATAGATATCTGTACTTCGTTCATTGGAGTAGTAGTTCCTATGATATTCCCTAAAATAAATTCACAAAATATTCATTTTTCAATATTTGGAAGAAAAAAAAAATGTGACTGTTTAAAAAATTGTGTCTCGGGATCTGGTAAACGTAAAAAGGCTATTATAAGGGCTTATATTTTAGAACATTTCCCCTAGTTGCAATAGTGCACTTTGAAGGATTTTAGCGCTGTAGGTAGTTATAAGTGGATGTAGCTCCGGGGGTTAGATCAGCGAAAATCTAAGATTTTTCTGAAATAAAATGAATTTCTGGGAGTATGCACCCTAGATACTTCAATACTTGCTTTTTAACAACGATCAAAGTATTTTTTGTTTGGTCTAGCTAATAACTGACCGAAAATAACGTGGAAATGTATTTTTTACATGATAAAACTCAAAATTAAATTTTTTGTTATTTCTGTTACTAGCTTACCGTATTTTTTCTGGGCTCTTGGCAGTATATAGTTTTTATTAATGTAATTATATAATGGGATGAAATAGCTTCTTTTGTTGTCCTCTTGGTTTCTTGTACTACAAGAAACATAATAAAAATTAATATTTATTAATCAGCACCTCTAGAGCAAGTAGCTTTTGCCATCTTTTGGCAAACCAGATTACTACTGGATTCCAGGATGAGTGCAGAGAGCCATTAACGAAACAGAGCTCTGAAGTGTATATTTTGTGTTATCCAAGCACTCAAAAAAGTAGCACCAAACTCAAGCAGCGAAATGAGAAGAGGAAGTAGGGCAAGGAAGAAACTAAGCAATATCTCTAATACACATTTTACAGAAAAATACAATAATCACATAGATGCAATCGCTAGATGATCTAAGATATTACCCTGTTTTGACAGTATGTCGTTTATTCAATTTTTCTTATTGTTCTATTAAGTTTTTTTGTGTTGTAAGTAGTTTTGGAAGATTAATTCCAAATGAAAAATTAATTTCATTTAACATTTTGAGACCGCTGCAATTTTATATTCTTTGAACTATGGTATGCAAAATCGTAACTGTATCTAGTTTTCTGTAAAGAAATAAAAATATTAGGGGAATAATATTTTTTCCCCAGGCCATGGCCCTTAGGCTATTAAAATATCCCCCTTAAACAGCTGGATTATGTATTTCAACTATAGACCATAGTTATATAAATTGGTATCATGAAGATTTTTAAATGGTTTATAACGACGTTAATTAATCATCGTTCGCATATTTGCTCGTGGATTAATTTATTCCTTGGCCTTTGAGAACAAATATTTTTAGAGAACAAATATTTAGGGAGGAGGTAGCTATTGCCAGATTGAGAATAGGTCATACGAGTTTAACTCATACATATCTGATCAGTTAGCAGCCACCGCCAAAATGTCAATACTGCAACAGTGTACTTACGATCAGTCACATATTTGAGAAATGTCATTTTTATTCTGCGAACTTGAGTAGATTGGGAGTAGGACCGAGTGTATCGGATCTGAATGATGACCAGAAGAACGTGGAAATGGTCTTAGTGTTCTTAAAAAGGAACGGCCTTTTGAATAAGATTTAAACCAGAAAATCTGTTATACGTAATAAAAAATACCAACAGAAGTAATTATTTAAATTTTTTTTTGAAATTATTTAAAGTGAAATAGAATTATAGAAATAGAAATTATAGAAATATAATGTAAAGAACGAAACATGGTGACCTCAGGGTTTTACGCCCTAAAGCCCCAGACAACAACAACAACAACAACAAGAACAAATATTTTAGTTAACACAATTATACAATTTTAAAATTGTATATGGGTTCAATTAGTTGTAGCTAAAGGTTTTCTTTTTGAAAGAATAACCTAAACCGCAGTTGGATACATTCCTTTACAAAATGTTTGCATTATTATGATAAAGGTCCCCAGGAGGGAAGGAGTTGGCTGCAGAGCGCTATCTGAAGGGAGGGCCCTTTATAACGCGTTATGCCTCACCTACCCTCCCCTCCTGGTTGTCTTCTCTCGTTTTATCGCGCCTTTACAACGGGTCTGTGGCGGCCAAGATAAAGCACTGTGCAGGCTCCGTTTCCACAACTTCAAAAGAATGCGATGAATTTTGGAAATACTGAATATTTTTTTCGATTTTGAGCCTTACAATTATTAAATGTGCTAAGTAATAATGTGGTGTATAATCTACCTGAGAAATATCACTCTCTCGTGACGACACAGCCATTTACGCATGTTAGTATAGTGTCGGAGTTGTCTGGTCTTAGGCGATTTCTCCAGCCTGATATCCACTTTACAGAAGGCCCACGACAAGGCGTATTCATTTATAGTTAGAAAGGAAGGCCGTGCCAGGGGATGAGCCCTGGACACTGACTAGGTAGAGGAGGTCTAGGTGAGAGAGTCTGAGGCAGAGTAACAGTTCTAGTTGCTGAGATGAAGCGGACGGACTAGAACTGTCATGATAGGAGCCAGCTTACTAGTTGCCGAGATGAAGCGGACGGACCAGTAAGCTGATTAGGCTAGGTGCAGCTCTAGTTGCCGAGATGAAGCGGACGGACTAGAGCCGGGGAGAGACGGGAAATTACACTGGTTGCCGAGATGAAGCGACGGACTAAGATTGCTGGAGAGAAGGAGAGGAGATTGGCCATCGTCTTAGGTGTGCGTACAGAAATAACAACTTTTGCGAGCATAGATTGGCAATGAACTTCTCTATCTCAAGCAGTGTATACGCCACCTGTGCCATGACTAGACCCAGGAAAGGATGTGGATCAACGATCAAATTTGGGGGATTTAGAGTCCCTTATTTATAGGCCTAGTCCATGCGGCTGCGACCGAAAAGCGGTCACAGTGTTTTTACAAAATGAAGTGATTTATAAATTTGAGAGCTTCGGTGAGGCTCGAGGTGGAGCGCTTTGGTGAGTTGTGGTCCAACCACTTGCTCCCTCTCGCTACAATAGAATAGGTACAGCCTCTTTCTAGGAAACACTTTGTAAAAGTACCTACCTAATATGTGAATCATACTTACCAAATGGCGATGGTTGCGACAGAAAATTGTTACTTGAAAGACAGATAAAAACAAGAATGTGTTCATGGACGAAACTATGCCTACATAAAGCCTAAACTTCAAAAAATAGGATGAATGTTTAGGTGATGTGTGACAGTTATACAGCAGACTGTAAAAATCCACAGGTGCATTACACAGGTAGCAGTATACACACTTGGCAATGTTCCTGCAAGAGACAAACTGGAATATGCCCAATATGCCCAATGAACTGGATCAAAGCATATATTTTTTTCTATAGACCTTGTAGACCTTTGGCCGCCCAAACCAGCCTTCTACACGCCTGTCGTATCTCGGGCTATTGCTTTCCAGTTTGCTGCTTGAAGCTCTTTCGCATATTTGTTGATTCTGTCTATCCATCTAGTTGTTGGCCTCCGACGTGGTCTCTTGCCTACTATACTGGCATTCATTGTTGTGTAGTAGAGTCCTAATGGACTGCTTCCAGCCACATATCCCGCCCAACTTGCATTTATATTGTAAGATGTTGATCTCTGTTAGTTCTCCTCCCAGTGGAGTTCCACTTCAGTTAATTCCTGATCCCAGATCACTCCTGTAAATAGGATCAATATATGTAAATGTGTTTGTTCTGAGGTAAAATATTCACGAGGTTACTTAGACAAATGACGTTTGTTTCTGCTGACTCCTAGTAAAATATTAGTTGAATAAGTAAAACATAAAATAATCAGTCTAAAAAGAGTCTTAATGTAATTTAGAATTTCTTCGAAACCATTGTGGATTAGAATTATTCTAGCTAGAAGATTGACGTGGAAGAAACAGAAGACTCCAATCCAGGTGCAACCATATAACAAGAATAAAATAATAAATTAGGTTTTTCTTTCTAAATATTTTTTAAATAACACTCCTAATATTTATTTTGAAATTTATTCTCACTAACAAAAAGGAACGTTGATACTAGGAATAATAATATAAGTATGACATGCAAAAATTCTTTTGGGGTACTTAATAGGTCAGTATTATGTGTTTGTTTCAGACCGTGGTATTAAAAAGGTTAAAAAACGCGTATATTTTAAAAACAGAAGATTAAAATAAAACGAACTAAAAACACAAGTTATTGTATTCTCCAAAAGGAGGCCGCCCATAATTCAAAGTTATTAATGGTAGTACAATCCCATGGGCCCAGTCGGTCAATGCTTAGGCTTAGAGCTGGACAAATCTTTAACGTTTTCCTTGCACGTACGAAAATATTATCAGTATTAAAATATTATTAATATTATCTGCAAAATTACTCTGTACTTTAATAACATTTCTAAATAATCATAAAATTATAAAATTAATTCTATTAAATAAAACAAATGGAGCCTTGTTAAGTCTCAACACTCTTTATTATATCAACAATCCAACGTTTCGGCCATACTCAAAGACAATCCCAAATATAAATTCACACCTCACATCCAAAATTAAAAATGTTTTGCAGGCAATTCTGTCCAAGTCAACAATCGCAAGTCAAAATTACCCCACCCCTTTTCACAACTTCATCAATTTTCAAAACTTTTAATTTATAAATATATATAATAATCAGACCAATTTGGACATATCGCACTAGTATTTCTAAAGTGACACAACTCAAAAATCGGTGTTTTTGAGTTATGACTATGAAAGAAATGGTAAATATATCTTTATGAATCATCAAAACTGTATCAACCTAGCTTCAGAGCTTGTCCGCCAAAGGACACTTGTGTCACTCTTGCTGCCTTAATGCTATTCCCCCTCCAAAGGCAAAAGTGTCACATTGTCAGTTGTCTTGAATTTTGAGCTGTGTCACTTTAGAAATACTAGTGCGATATAGAATTCAGGGGGACATTAGTGCTCCACCAAACCATCAAATTACTCCCGCATCCAATCCTTACAATCCAAAATCCTACGTAAAATACGTAGTTTATTTATAACGTAATAAGGAGCGTCAAGGTCCTTATTACGTTATAAATAAACTCATTCACAAAGACTTTCACATTCCATTCGTTGCAGATTTGGCCCAAAACAGATATGCGTCTTTTCATTCCAAACTCCTTAACCATCCTAACCCATTGATTCTTAATCTTTCATCCTTAACAATCCCTGATAATCCTCC
>NW_027109944.1:313772-315197 GCF_000696795.3 Halyomorpha halys | reverse complement strand
TATATATAATAATAATAATAATAATAATAATAATAATATGTAAATAAGGAAATTCTGATCACCTCACTGCACCATGCAAAAGTTATTTACCTTAACATGTATCATGTATCAATTATAGCTATATGGCAAACTACTATAATAATTTATAAAAGTAACTATAAAAAAAATTAATGAATGTTTGTAGCGCTTTAACGATGAATTTAAGTGTTTACTTCTAGTTAACATAAAATCCCGAAATTCCTGCCTACATCAGTAGCATACGGGAGGGAAATCTAGTACTTCCTTTGTCAGTTACAGTTATTACAACAATAGACATTGGAACGAGGAAGCCTGAAAAAGTTAGAATTTTTCGAACCTCGGAAAATCAAGAATTTTTCGAGTCAGGAAAAATCAGGGAATTTTTCAAGTCTATAAAAGTGAGGGATATTTTAAACCAGAAAATTTTCAGTATTGAAAATTTTGGAACTTCTTTTGTTCTTTGCTGTATCTCCAAAACTATATATTTTTTCTAGAAATTTTTTTTTAAATTAAAGTTTCTAATTTTATTTTATTTATATTATATTAAGAATGCCTGTCGGACCTACGCAAGTCAACGAACTTTTAAACCTACATAAGTCAGAGATTTTAGGGAATTTTTCGAACTCGAAAAAATTCGGGATATTCTTCTAAAAGCATTTTAAAAAAAAAATAATTTGGGATTTGTTTTAGCTGTTTCTGAAAACTATGGAAAATTTTTCTTTAAAAAATTAAATCATAAAATAGTTTCTACAATTTCTTCTAGAAGTGCTTAGGCAAGGCCGCTTTTTGGTTTATAAATTTTTCTCCACCGTAGTAAGTCAACAAATCCTTTAAAAATAAATTTTTTCCATAATCATTACTTTAGCATTTTTTTTCTTTTCATGGCTCATCAATTGCTTTATTCCGACGATCCAATCTGATACACAATATCAGATAATGTATGTAAATTGATACATCAACAATGTTGTATACATATTGCGTTGTTTTCCCTCTTTTGGAAGGAAGATATGACATGACCCAACACCGACACTAAAAACCTATTGATTCCCAGCAAGGGCCGCATTCTGGCGAAACATTGTTTACATAATCTGGAGAGCTGGTTACCTTCTTAAGACCCTATCTCTGCCTCCGTCCCTGCTTTGCATATCTTCCTTTACAATACACTACAAAGATATTTTAAATAAATACCTAAACTCTTCTCTATTCATAGCTTTACAATGTTTATAGTATTATTATGTATTTCTTTCCACATTGAACAATAGAACGAACATGTGGGTTCGTAATCCTCTATTCTAATACGAGCTATAAATGTAGACCAATTTGGACATATCGCACTAGTATTTCTAAAGTGACACAACTCAAAAATCGGTGTTTTTGAGTTATGACTATGAAAGAAATGGTAAATAT